>NC_056743.1:660530220-660747720 GCF_019279795.1 Protopterus annectens | reverse complement strand
GTGACCCTGTCTTGGGAGGTGGTAGCAAAACCCTCAGGCCATTATGGACAAAGGTATCTCTGATGTGATCTAAAAGGGAGGTTATAAAGAACTGATCGCTGTTCATAACTCTAAACTTATGACTGGCCAGTTTGTAAGAAAGACTAATGTCAAAGCACCCTCCAAACGGCTGTAACCTGTCAGAAAGTGTATGAAAAATTGGGGGGGGGGGTCCTGCATTAATAATGCTGGCACGGCAAGAAGATGCAACAACATTGTTTTACAAAACAAACAGAAAAAAATGGCTAAGTGGCAAAAGCAGTGAGAAATTTTCCTTCTTGGAACAATTTCAGATATTTTAATCGTTTTCTATTCATTATAAAAAATAAGTCAAGATAATCAAAGTTTTTTTAACTATAGTCTCATAAATGTCTTCTTCCATCTCAAATGTACATTTACATCATTATTAAAGATCAGGAGTATTATAAATGATAATTTTATGGCTTCATATTACCACCACCTTAGATTTGGATCACAGTATTGTTTTGGCCGTGTGCAACTTTTGAGCCCAGAACTGAAAACATGCTAAGACCCACGATAGTGTGCAACATATAGCAAACCGCATGTCAGGCTTGCCAACAATATACAGATTGTGATTTATCAAGTGTCACTTAACAAAAAAATATGATATTGGCTTAACATGTCTTCCTACTAAATGTATTTCCTCTTTCTGCTTCTGGAAATAAACCACATAATGTGTTTAATTTGCTGATCTGAACAGCTAAGGGACTAATATTTGTCAAACTTGGTTTCTTAATGTCTGTACTGAATTACATACTTTTTCAAACTGCATTTTAAAGTGATGTTTATTACAGAAAAATAAAACATACTGAGCACCCTGGAAGCTGACTTCTTTACTACTAAATATCTGACTAATTTAAGAAGGTTTTTATATTTTTTGGTGTCCACAGCTTCAGTTCCATAGTTTCCTATTACAGCAGTATGCTTTTAACATTCATAAGAGTTAATAACACCTGAGCATTGGAGCTGCAATGCAAAACAAAAAAAAAATCTTTTTTTTTTCACTACATCTGTTAAAAATTAAATAGATGAGGGGCAGATGTAATACTCAGCCTGTACTATATATGGATCCCTACAATATCAGAAATTATTGTATGGATTCATAACCATTGGTTAAACAATTTGTGGTTGACAGGCAAAATGGTGAAAAAATTGCTGAAAGCCACTTTCCTGAAGCAGTGTTTTAAATTTTTGCAGGCTGAAAGCACCTGACCCCTATATATAGATATAGATATATAAATATATATATATATATATATATATATATATATATATATATATATATGTGTGTGTGTGTGTGTGTGTGTGTGTGTGTGTGTGTGTGTGTGTGTGTCTGTGTGTGTAAACTAACTCCATGGTTGCACAACACTACCTGCTTCCCAAACCATTATGCTGTTATCAATCAGATAAGCGGTTCTTCCAAAAAAGATGTCCCAATTATATCTACCCATTCATTCTCATACATCACATTTTTCTGCTGATTTTTTTTTTTTTGGCATTTTTCAGACATTTTTTAAGAGTTGCTTTGTACTTTGGTATTTTAGGCAAACTTTTCTAGTGCAGAAGCATGCTAGGAATCAAGGGCTCATCATGCTTTTATTAGTAAGGTTTACAACAAATGTATATGTGATTACTTAAGGCATTTACTCCCTTATTATACTCTTTCAACAATGTGTTTTTTTTTTAAACTAAGACAACATGGGGTTAGTTATGTGAGATAAAGCATATTGCAGAATATATTGGGTAGACCCAGAAGGATGTAACAGCATAGACACCTTGTTGGAAATCATAGTTATAGATCATTTTAAGAGAATGCTGTCCGCTGCTATCAAATGTTGGTTATGTTAGGCTGAGCCCCAGAATTCTGATGACCTTACTAGTCTGGTAAACAGGCTAGTATATTAGAAAATGCTGTTTACAGCAGTTACCAGTAAACTGGTCAAAAAGATAACCCTAAGGCAGAGGTTGTTTAGGTTCCTATCCTTTGTTTTAGATGTGGATAATGCAGATCAGTGTCTGTGATACATATTTAAGCATTACAGTCAATGGGAATGTGCATATAGTCATAGGTCTCAATCTCTTAAGACGCCAGTGTGGAACACATGCCATAGCAATGTGTGACAAGCACTTAAAATGTGGAATACCCTATTTTCGCATTGCACAAAAACGCACCATTTCCATTGCACCTGGTTGAAGGGGGCTTTTTGCCAGCAGTACTAAGTTAATGAATACTGTATATTTTTAAAATTCAGTAGGAGACATGTCAAATAAAATAAAGTCAGCAGAAAACGTTGATGAAATGCAATATACTCAGTAGCAAATAGTTACATAACAGTATTCAAGTGCAACTGTTAAAAAAATGTTCTTCGGCCCTTGCTTTTCCAACCCCTTCACATTTTCTCCCAGCTAAATACATTTACTCAACCAATCAAGGACAAATCAGAGCAGAATCAGGGACAAATAAAGAATTAGTCAGGGACATTTTTAAAATATTACTACCATTACCTTGAGCATTGACAGAGTAAGAGCATATGAATTAATACACAATTTCTGAATTAAAAAGTTTATTACTTGCCTTTATTTATTAAATGTAATGCACTATCTTTTCTCCAAAAGTCACCAGCCTAGCTGTCAACGAATCAGTGACACTTAAAATATTGCTATAACCTGAGACATTGCCAGAACAGAGAATATGAATATACATTTTCAGAAATAACAAATTTATAATTCTAATTCTTGCAATGTAAGTGTAATTCACTATCTTGTCTCCAAAAGTCGCCATTTTTAGGAGGGATTAAAGAGGACAGAGCTAACACTGGAGTCAAATCAGACACTGGTCAATACATAAGAAAATAAGCAAAGTGAGGTGAATAAAAACATAAATAACCAAACACTTGACACCAAGTTTTTCAAGTTGTATGCATAGTTCTTATTTCAATAAAACATGGCATTGGCAAACCTGGTGTGGTTTTTATCAAAAAGTATTCACAGGAAGGAACTTAAGCTTACATGAAAATATTATCTACATTAGTAAGCTACAATCTATAATGAACAATCAGAGAACTCTTTACAGGAGACTTTTCTATTACAATTTTCTGTATTGTATTATATTATATTACATATGAAAGAATTGAACAAAATCAGCACAATACTACATCATTTCTGTAAGGAGAACATTTTAACTTTTGTCTTACAGCTGTAGTTCATTTGCATCAGATAGTAGTGTTAGGTAAGGATCAGTGCAATTATTTATTATGGCACGTGGCCATAACCCTTTAATGTCCTAGTAAGTAAAATAATGCACTTTGTACAGCATGCAATCCAAATGGGTTAGCAACAACTAGCCTTTAAACTGGTTACAAAGTGCAACACAGAACTACTGAAATCATGTTGTCAGTTACAATATTAAAAATATGAGCACCCAAATCAAGTACGTAGACAGCTGATGCTTCAATGTCCAGTTTGCAGATTCCTGAGCAGGCAAATGTTCCTGCTTGTACAATACCTTTCACTAGAGCTGTCCATTTCTACCTAATAATGGTGTACAACAGCCAATAAAACTAATCCCGGACATCTGAGCATGCAGTAAAGGAGGAGTGCTCTCTTAACCAGCAAAGCTTAAGGTTTTTCTGGAAGGAACATAGGAGGCAGGGAGTGCAGCAGTGAGCATGTAATGGGAGGGAGAATTGCATATTCAGGCACAAAAAAGTTCACTCATAAAAGTTTTCTTGAAGATGTAATTAACTTGATAAGAATCACAAAGCAGAACCATGGCTGCAAAATGCGGAACAGCGGGCTAATCGATCACAAATGCGGAGCGTTCCGTATAATCTGAAGCACCTGGCTGCTCAGCATATAAGTTCTGCAAGCAAGAGTATAATTGTGAGTGAGCAGCCAGAGTGAATGCATTGCATTTATGTAGTAGTCAGTCAGTTAGATACTGTAGTTTATTTAAGTTTAATGTTCCTGCCATCCATCCTGATGTGCTTGTGTGCAATAAACTACTTAAATGAACACCCAAGCCTCATTGTCTTCTTAGTATGTACAAGATGAGCGACATGGTGTCAGAATGGTAACCAGAGTCACAGCCATGAGGCAACTGTTTCAAAATGGAGGAAAATATATGAGTGGATCATCCCAACTGATCAAACAACTCACAAACATTTCAGAAACAAATTTCAGGTACTAAAACTCTCTTAAATGATTTCTTTCACTACATTTATAAAATGAAGCACTCACAATGCTCAAAATGAATGTTTTATTAAATGAAATGTCTGAAACTGCAACATATTGATAAAAATATTCAAAATAATTAGAAAATGTTTGAAACAATATCCAGATTCCATAATATGTACAAAAAAGGAAAACAGCATTTTTCAAAGTGTATGCAATATTACAATACAGTTATTTCAAAAAGTGAAGTCATTTCAAAGATTATTTTGCAAAAAGAACAGTCTTTCAGAGTTTGTTGTGCATTTGAATATTATTGCAAGTACCGGATGTGTGTGCATGTTCGTACAAAATTACAAGGGCCAATACTGCATTGTGTTTTACTATAATCTGTGGATATGGCAGGAGTTTGCAGACCCGCACTACTTGTATTTGTTTGAGTGTTTGAGCAGGAATATGATATTTTCTTACAGGTTGCATTTTCTGACAAAGACGCATGTACAGAGGCATTTATTCTGCTTAATTTAGCTGGTTCAGAAGTCATAGAAAGAGAGTGTTCATCTGTGTATGCACCTGCTTTGTTTGCAGAAAAGGCAGAAGACGGCCATATTGTCTTACTGGCTGAAATGCAGGAAGACCCTGAATGCTTAAAATGTAAATTTAGAGAAATGAGTGACTCCTAAATGAATATTACAGTGTAAGGGCACTTATTTTACACAAGAGATCAATAGCCTGGTGAAACTTTTGCAGTATATATAACCAGCTTGAGAAATATGGCTAAAATGTGCAGATCTGGTGACTCGAGAGTTGAATTGATAGAAGATAGGTTTATGTGTGGTATTAATTATGATACAGTGAGAAAGATTTTGCTTTGAGACCGTGATTTAATGTTAAACAACCCCATTGTGATTTGTAAGATATAAGAGCTTACAGAAAGGCACACAAGTATGTTTACAAATGAGAAAGCAAGCTTTCCAGTACCTTCCACAGCTAATGTAGATAGTATACAGCTCAAGGTTAACAGATACAGGCTAAAGGGCATGGTCGTTCAGTAAAGCCGAGGGCAACTTCAGCAAAACCCAGAGCTACTTCAGTAAGGCCTAAGGTGCACGCAGCAAAGCACAGGGGTGACTCGACAAAACCCATAGCAAACCTCATAGTCAGCTGTCATAATTGTGGAGGTAATCATGAGCCCAAATGGAGCTTAATTTTTGATCAGCATTTCCATTCTTAGAATAAGTGGAATAATTTCAAAAGGTTTTGTAAATCAAGTAAGGCACGATCTTTTATTAAGAAAGGGCATACAAAGAGGCAAGCTGATCAATTAGAAAGCTGTGACCTTACTTATGTTGATGGTGTGTTTGTGCTTGGTGAAACAGTCAATGCAGTAGATTTGTGGGCAAGGAATGAAATCTTTTGTACTGTTCGGATTAATGGGAGTCTCGCAGAACTCAAAGTATCTACTGGCTCAAAGTGTGATGTTATGTCAGCAGAAATGTTTGCTATCATAAAAGCTGCAGGACAACTTGATTTGATAAAGTATGCAAAGCTTGTTGTTTATGGTGTTGAAGAATTTCAAACCGAAGGCTCGGTAGTTCTTTCATGTTAGTCTGCTGGGAACAGCTATGACTTGCAGTTTTATGTAGTTAGACACACGTGCAGTCATTATTAGGCCTCAGAGATAGGTTGAAAATGGGACTGTTTTCATTTAACAAAAAGTTCGCCATGTAAGCCTAAATAACAACAGTTCAAATTTCACCCAAACTATTTTTTCTGAGAATGCTAACGTTTTCACAAACTAGGTAAACTACCATTTGTGTACTCCATGAAGTTAGACCCAGAGGTCAGCCCAGTTATCAGACCAGCATGGAAAGTCCCAGTAGCCATGCAGAACAGACTCAAAGACAAGTTAGGCAAAATGGTGCAGCTAGGTGTAATTTGTCTAGTAGAAGAACCAACTGAATGGGTATCTCCCATGGTAGTTGCTCATAAGAAAAGCTCAGATGATATCAGAATATGCATTGATCCAAGAGATTTGAACAAAGCATTAAAAAGGCCTCATTATCCTATGTGTACAGTCAAGGAAGTTGCTGCCTTCATACCAAATGCCGCTGATTTTTCTGTCGTAGATGCAGAGAGTTCATTTTGGGAAATTTTGCTTGACCAAAAATCTTCATTCCTAACCATATTTGGTACACCATTTGGGAGGTACAGATTTCTGAGAATGCCATTTGGAATAAATTCTACCAGTAAAGTCTTTCAGAGTGCAATAGACCAAATTTTTTTCTGGCTTCACGTGTGCTATTGTAGTAGATGATAGTAGGAGACAATGGTGAAGTCGAACATGATAGAAACCTCAAGAAAGTTCTGGAAAGAGCACGTGAGGTGAACCTCAAGCTGAATCCTCAGAAGTGCAAATTCAGGCTACGGGAAGTTACTTAGGTTGGTCATTTGTTTACCAGTTCAGGTTTACAACCACATACTTCCAAGCAAACTGCAATTTTCGAGATGCCAGCTTCAGACAATGTACAAGTTCTACAACTTTTTTTGGCAAGGTCAAGTATTTAGGCAAGTTCATTCCAGATTTAAGCCAACTTTTAGCACCACTAAGAGAACTGATATGCGAAGATGTAATCTGGTCATGGTCAGAACAACACCAAAGAGTATCTGATGACCTGAGACAGAAAATTGCTAGTCCACCCAATCTACGTTACTATGATGTTCTCACAAACCATTTACTCTTTCCTGTGATGCTTCTAAGTTTGGTCTAGGTGCAGTCATTCTTCAACAGGGTAGACCAGTAGCCTATACATCAAGAACTCTTACCCAAACTGAGATGCAATATGCCCAGATTGAGAAAGAGCTTTTGGCAATTGTTTGCATGTTCGAAGTTTCATGATTACATTTATGGTTGACCTATCTAAACACAAACTGACCACCAATCTCTAGTCACTATTTTAACAAAGCCAGTGGATACAGCTCCCACCAGATTGCAATCCATGATGCTCAAATTGCAAAAGTACAATTTCAATCTTGATTACACAGAAGGCAAACTTCTTTATCTTGCTGATACCTTATCTCGATCGCACAGGAAAACCGCAGAACAGCATAATAATGAGCAATCTGATTTTGAGGTCATGGAAGTGAGAAATTTTTCTTCCACACATCTTGATGAGCTGAGCACACAGCTTTAGATTAAATTCTCCAGAAGCCACACCTCTTTATCAGTCGAGGATGACCTTCAAAACAATCTTGTTTACCAGTAGAAGTGCAGCAGTATTTTCCATACAGAGATGAGATTTTGTCAGACAATGGTATCATCATGAAAGGTCCAAAGGTGATTGTTTCAAAATCCTAACAGCAAGAGTACATTAAGATATTGCATCATGGCCACCCAGGTACTTGACTGTACCAAAAGAAGGGCAAGAGGACTAGTATTTTGGCCTATTATGTCAAGAGATTTCGAGAAAGTGCTTTTGTCTTTTTCAGTATGTTATAGTACAAAGCCACATCAGCAAAGAGAACCACTTCAGTTAAGTCTGATTCCTGAACTACCTTGGTTGACAGTAGCCACAGGTATCTTCGAGTGGATTGGTCAACATCACTTGGTGTTAGTAGACGCTTATTCATACTGTGTCAAGACTGACCTACTTCCTAACCTAACGTCTAATGCTGTCATTACTAAGTTGAAGAGACATTTTTCTGTCCATGGTAGTCTGCACAGAGTGATTTCTGACAATGGTGCACAGTTTACAAGTCCACAGTTCAAGAGAAGCTGAAGCATGGAACTGTGTTCAAATTATGAGTAGTTCTCTGAGTACCTGCAATCAAACATTTTGGCTGAACTTCAGACTGGTTCAAAGTGTAAAACAGCTGTTAGAGAAATTCAAACATGACAATACTGATCTTTTATAAAACTTGCTAAATCTCAGCAACATTCCTTGTGATAATCATCTTGGTTCACCTGCCCAGAGACTTATGTGGAGACAAACCAGAACCACATTACCAATCAACAGTAATTTATTGGCTCCATGTGCTAAAAACAACAAAGCAGTAAAAGCTCAACTGTTGAAAAAGCATTTATCCCAGAAGTCCTACTATGATAAGATCAGCAAACTGCTCAGTTCATTGAAAAAATGGGCGATAGTGAGGATTGTTTGTATCTTTCGGCTTTTCCCAATTAGGGGTCGCCACAGCAGAACTCCGGTCCGCTAATGATTGGCAGTAGATTTTTACATGCTGGCTTGCCGGGCGTAATGCACAACCTTCAACGAAGGAACGCCCATTCACACATGTCAACACACAGAAGACGCTCTAACTGAGAATCGAAAGGGCAACATCTAACTGTGAGGCGACAACGCTACCACAGCACCACCACCGTGGGTACCAAAAGTGTATTGTTGTCTAAAAGTTCAGGCAAGAAAATTCTGAGTAGTGGTGAAGTGTAGTGGTGACACTTCACCACTAAAAGAGACAGCTGGATAGCTGGTCAAGCTAAGCAAAAAGAAACATTTAGATTTTTGCTTTGTAGTGTAAACTGTTTTAATATACTGGGGTAGTGGTGCTGCGGTAGCGTTGTCGCCTCACAGTTAGACGTAGCCCATTCGATTTTCAGTTAGAGCATCTTCTGTGTGGCAATATGCGTGAATTGGCATTCTATCGTTGAAGGTTGAGCGTTAAGACACAAATAGAAGTGTAAACTGTTTTAATTTCTTATTTTTAGTCAAACACTCTGCTTATGCTGTGCTGATGAGGTCATAACAAGGCCGAAATATGCATATCCACAGCTAGTGGGGTTTGGCTTTTTTGGCCTGAAATTGTCCATTAAAATGATGAAACAAGTCATGGGCATTCAGAATCGCCAATTAGCTGAAACACCTGGTGTTCATAAGGGTCATTTGCAAAAATTCCAAATGCCTCTGATTCAATAGGTTTGAGAGGTCACTCATTGGAAGTTCCAGCTTGGCTGGAGTTTTTATTTTGTTTTTACTAATTTCTTGTTTTTGGAAGTTTTGAGTTCTACCTGTCATTGTACAGATACTTGTATTTTATTTTCCTGCAGTAAATTGCTTTTTACAAAACTGAACAAGTTTTGTTTGTCTCTCTCTCTCTATTTTTTTTTTAAGAAAAAGCACATGGGTTTTTAATTGAAAGCAGTAGAAAAATGGAAAAATAGCCAATTGGCTTTATACAGTATTAACAGTATTTACATATTGATTGAGGCACCATTGCATCTGACTTCCCAGTTCTTGTTCTAGTCCTAGCAAAAGCCTCTCTACCTATAGCAACTACTATGCCAGGATACCCTTTCAGCTTCAAACATAATAAAAAGTCTTAAACTGAGTTTTCTTATTGGCTACAGCAACAGTGTAACCCTGACTTAGCTGTCAAACGCCATGAGTCTTGGACCTTTGTTTATCTCACTCTGAACCTCCTGTTACATTTCAAAATGTTGGAACTACCTGCCACTTCACTTAAGTTCTAAATTAAAGGTATTCCATTTATTAGTTATAGTTGGTTTCTAAACATCTCATGGATTTGATCTTTCTCTGTTCAGTTGAATTCTACATCTTTCACTTCTCTTCTTTTCCAAATTATTATGGTATACAAAACATTAGGTGTAGCTACCATTCTCAGCATTAATGTATACCTCCAGTTTTTATTTAAGAGTTGTTATTTAAAGTACAGCTTCCTGTTTGTGAACTGGGAGGTCTGTTGACTCATATCTGTGTAAGATATTTAATTGTCTATACTATTCTTAAACTATAGCAGAATTGTAATAATTTCTGTAAGAAACATATCATAACAGAACTGTATACATTTTCTGTAAATAACGAACTGCAACAACTGAATGTAAATAAATACCTGTTGCTGTTGAGTTCTGTTTGCTTTCTGTATTTCATTCTGTTCAATTGTATATTATTGTCATGGAGTTTTTCTCCCCGGGCCAAAACTGGAAAGGGACAGTTCTTGCCCAGTTGCACTATCCCAGTAAAGAAATATCAGTAAATAAATAAACTTACTTCTTCACTTTCACTGAACGTGTAACTATTTTTTATAGACTCCAGAATATGCAATTAGTGTCTTGTTATGTAACAAATACAATTGAATGCCTGACTCATTTGCTGTGAGTACTCTTAAATGCACTAATCCTGTTACCCATTTTATATTTTTTCATTTTGCATTCTACATTTTTTCCACATGCAACACACATTTGTTATTAGCCGAAACAGTCTTGCAAATTGTATTAATTGCTTAGGTATTTCTAAAAATGCTATTTTGACAGGTGTAAAAGACTAGTATAATTACTCAAGAATGAAATAAAACATAGCAAAACAATGTATTTATAGGAATTCTTCCAGATGTTTGGTCTTTCACTGCTGATATCATCTGTGGTTGCATATTTTAACTAAACCCTAGGTGACCCTGTTTAATAGCTAAGAGAGTTCTTGAAGATATCACTAAGTATAGCTGGTTGGAGGCAGGATTAGCCATTTCTGAAGCAAGTTTGGTCTATGAAATTCGTTTAGAGAGAGATTGATATATTAAAGTTGAACTTATGTAGAAGTGCAAAGAGTTTAATTTACAAAAGTTCAGTTAAAACCTCTGAATGCATTAAATTACAACTACTAAAGAAATGATGAATACATTAACCTTCTACTTCGTGAAATATATGTTTAAGGCACTTGATGTGAGAGTCTCCGGACTAAAAGCTGAAGCATAATTTTCTTTGATTTTGCCAGAAGTTGATTAAGATTTCTGATCGTTTATTAGCATGAGAATATAAGTTGTTTATGAATGAAAATGCTTTTTGGAGTTAATCTTTAGATTCACAAGATCTATTTTATGGTGCACCATAAAGATGTTCAGTTGTGATGGAGTAATACGTACTCCAATATCATTAACATTTTAATGAATCTTCTCACTACATAATATAAGCTAAGGTCAAATAATTTCATACTCTTCTTTTTTGTAAGACTCACTTGAAATGAGTTAACCAATACCATGTTATTCCATATAAAAAATGAACATGTTCCTTGTGAAAATAATAAGCTAAAGGCTAGGAAAGTACATAAAATATTAACTAAGAATTTGATAATTCAAATTTTGAAACTTTCACAATCTTTGTATGGTTATGTCATAAAACATGGGTTCATTTCTTTTGCTTTATTTTATTGCATGCCTAGACTGGAGATTTAAACAGTTTTATTAAAATGTATTAAGTTATGTATCTGTCTAATGATTGTATCAGCTATCTTGAAGCTATATTATGTATTATATAGAATATGCTTAGAAACATACTTATTTTTGTGATGGGTGGTCTGGCTGGA
Source organism: Protopterus annectens (assembly GCF_019279795.1). NCBI lineage: Eukaryota > Metazoa > Chordata > Ceratodontiformes > Protopteridae > Protopterus > Protopterus annectens. Next base: position 660,736,159 of record NC_056743.1, on the reverse strand, counting down.
AGGTAAAATGGTAGCATGAGTCAGCCATCCTTTGGATGAGACATTAGACTGAGGCCCATCTGCTTGAGTGGCAATAGTTCAGGTGGAAGTTAAAAATCCCAGGGGTACCTATGAAAAACAATGAAGTGTATGGGGCCTTTAATTAACACAACATAAAGCAAAGCATTATTTATATATTAACAAAATATTTTTCAGTAAGTACTGCTTGATTTCTTTCTAACTTCAGAATGTCTGCCTAAATACTTCATCCTTAAATTTTCAGGGTCTTCATATTAGTTTCCCCTCAAGTGTTTGGCAGTGCTCTCTACAGACTCAGATACCTTGAGTGACATTTTTCCTGTGAAAAGAATATATAAGGAAACTGCTCCAGTACTTAGTAATAATGACTATCCCTCCTGACATGTCTAAAGGTCAGTTCTCTGTGATTTCTCCTATTAATCTGGTGAATTTGGGCATCCAGAGACAATGTAGCAACTGCCTCGTACACTGACAACCCTCTCCTCTTACCTCCCAACACTTGGAATTGTGAGAGATGCACTTATATATCCAAACTGGAACCCACGCACTCTCCAGCCAAGATCAGAATAGCTAGTCAAGAGAAGGTCAACACTTGCACCACACCACATGGAACACATAGTCCTCCAGAACACAAACCAATACTGCCTTCACATATAAACACATACCGCACACCCACCTTAACCAAGGGTCTCAATAAAAATCTACCCAAATAGCAGAGACCTCCAAGGGAAAAACACACTCGACCACCACAACAAAACAATAATCACAAGACACATAACTCTTCTAAACAGTGTGCCACTCAACCAAAGCCCCTAAGGCAAAACAGCATGCCCAACACACTAGTCATAGGTGACGCAATAGTGAGGCACACTAATGTCCCACTCACTAGGTTGAATAAGGAGAAAGTAACAGTCAGCTGTCTGTCAGGCACTAGGATCCACCACATAACGGATGCATTCAGGTCCCTCAACAACAGGTACAAATATAACTCTGTTATTGTACATGTGGGTGTAAATGATCTGAGACATACCTCTCTGGACTACATGAAAAGATCATGGAGGAGCTCTCGAATTATGTAGCCCAGGCAGGTATGACCCTAGCTGTGAGCAGCATCCTGCAATCACCCAGAATGATATCCCAGTACAAGCAGAAAATGACTGATTTCAACAATTGGCTAAGTTTCTGGTGTCATTTCAAGGGAATCCAGTATCTGTCTGCCTGGGATGACATAATTGACAGACCCCGATGCTTTGCCAGAGATGGCCTGCATCTGTCACCCCTGAGCTTCCACCCCATATTGCCTTTTTTAGGCGGTGCTCCAAAGACCAAATTACCACCATAAGAATTACAAACAAATGCAATCTGAGGGTCATGCTGCTCAACACTAGAAGTCTAAATCTCAAAATGCACTCGCTCTAAGTACTCCTTAAAATGGAGAACATCGACATTTGTGCTTTAACAGAGACCTGCTTCAAGGCAGCAGAAGCACCTCTGCACTACCAGGTTATAACTCATTCCACACCTTTCGGCCCCAGAACTTGGACCGAAGCTCCAAAGGAGGTGGTGTTTCCATATTCATAAAGGATGCACACACCTCCAGACTGATAGCTTAACATAACACATCTGAGATACTTCAGGTGCAGCTAACATTGTTTAAGACAGTGATTCAGGTCATACCCTGCTACAGGTTCCCAACCATATCCCTAGACTCGCACTCTACATTCCTAAGTATCTGGAGAATATTAAGGTCCAACCAAACACTCTCATACTGGGCGACATCAACTACCCCTCTATTAACTGGAAAAACTACTCGTGTACCAATACACTTGCCCAACGTTTCCTGGAATTCATTAATTCCAATGCCTTGGACCAGCTCATTCTTACCCCCACTATAGGTAACAACATCCTTGACCTAACATGGACGACCGGTGCTCTACATCAGTAGTCAACTCTTCCCTGGTTAGATCCGACCACAAACTAATCACCTTGGAAATCCACATCCCTCCCACTCCACTCCACTGCCACCCCCACCCGCAAAGGTAACCACCATGAAAAACTTCTCCAAAGCTAACTTTGGGCTCCTAAAAACAGAGGTGGCTAACTTTGGGCTCCTAAAAACAGAGGTGGCTAACTTTACAGCACCCATGCAAATGGAGATCAGTTGCATGACTGCCGAATCATACACCAATGCACTGTACGAACACGTACACAAATGCATGAATCTTGCCATGCCCAATAGAACCAATACACACTCCTCCAAAAAAAGGAAGCCAATCTGGTGGTCCTCTGACATAACAAACTCTACAACAGAAGGAGGAAACTGATGTGGAATAAGGTGAAGTCCCAAGACTGGAAAAACTCCCTTATCAGCCTCAACAAAAAGTTGAGATCCCTCATCAACTCCTTTAAAGCTAGCTATGAAAACAGAATTGCAGCAGATAGTAAAGACGATCACAAAGCCTTCTATAGTTATGTAAAGAATCTCCATGGCAATACCCAGATTTGCTCTGAGCGAATGGACAACTGTGCCTCCTATATTGAGCCAACAGATAATTAGCAATATACTGGCCGACAGATTCAGTGCCAACATTACTCCCTCTCCCCCCAAGGGACCAGTTACAATATCAGTAGATTGCCAGGCACCCAGTATTACTGCTGCACAGGTTAAAACAGCACTGTCCAAGTCCAAGAATACAGCTTCTATAGGACCTGACAATATCCCTGGCTGTGTTCTACATGAACTACAGAGTGAACTGGCACCTTACCTGTGTGCCCTGTTCAATCACAGCCTCATCTCATTCTTTGTCCCCACTGAATGGTGCACTGCTACAGTCATTCCTCTCCACAAAGGAGGAATGACTACAAACCCTGGGAACTATTGCCCATTAGCCTGATGAGTCTGATATGCAGAGCTATGGAACGCATCATCATGGACCTAATAAACAAGGATATAGGGAATCTCCAAACTCTGGATTCCACATAGTTTGCTTTTGTGAAGGGTAGATCATGCCTGCTCAACTTGGTCACCTTCTTTGAGTCAGTCACCAAAGCTGTGGTTGAAGGGAAGGTGGTTCATATAGCCTACCTTGATCTGGCCAGGGCCTTTGATACCATTCCCCACTCAGGAATCATAGAAAAACTCACTAAGCTAGGCATCAACCCCTATATCACTAGGTGGGTTGCAAACTGGCTCACAGGTAGAACCCACAGTGTGAAAGTAGTTGACTCCAAGTCAGACTGATGACCAGTCATGAGTGGATCCCCACAGGGTTCAGTGCTGGGTCCTCTCCTGTTTGATATCAACTTCTCTGATGTCCAGGCCAACATGAAGGGACTCTGGCTGATAAAGTTCACAGACGATTGCAAGCTGGGAGCCATTATTAACTCCCCAAGTGATGTTGACATCCTACAGAAAGGCCTCACTGAGACCAACGACTGGTGTCAGAACCATGGCCTTAAGTTCAATGCCAAAAAATGTGTCGTCATCCTCTTTGGAAAAAACATGGTTCCCATGAATTACCACATCAATGGTAGTCCACTGAACACATAAAGCGTTATAAGAGATCTGGGAACACAGGTTGACAGAAACCTTTCTTTTGACCACCACATTGCCACTGTGGTCAGAAAGTCCTTCTATGTGGCACATCTCATTACTAAGGGTTTTGCATCCAGGAAGAAAGAGATCACTGTCTACCTCTACTCTTCCCTCATTAGGCCAATCATTGTGCACAATGCCCCATTTGGCATATACCTCACTAAACACCTGCAACAACTGGAGAGGCTACAAAAGTACCTCACAAAGAGGATCCTAGGCCTTACATATTTGTCCTATATGAACAGACTAAAAAAAACTCCAACTATTCTCTGACTCATATCGCCTACTTAGAGGCAATCTCTGGTTGACTTACAAAGCCATGTCTGACCCAGCTCTGTTAGAAATGCTACATCTAAAGAAATTCCAATTCCTCCACACCACACACCCAGAGACCTCAACCTCATTACCACAATCAGCAGAACATGCTGGAGGGAACATGTTCATAACCCAGAAACTGCCATGCTATGGAATAGACTTCCCATACATGTCAAGCAGAACACCTCACTGGCCTTCTTCAAGAGAAATATTGATGAGTGGATGGGAAATAGAAAATTCACCCCAGGGATCACTCCAGTGGCTTTACTCGACAGAGGTATTGGGAACTAAGGTTGGGTGGCACAATGCCAGGGTAATCCAATGGGCTAAGCTTGTAAAGGCCCCAGGGCCATTAGCCTAGTACACACCTATGAACCTATGTCTATCCAAAGGAGTGATGAAGTAATGGACAATGCCTCCCTAGCCTTGTTACATATACAGCAGGATGGACATATAAAGTCCTGCATGTGGGACTTGCCTGTGCAGCCATTTAAGTTCAAAGGTCAACACAGGACACGTTCCACCCAGTACAATGTGGTTAACCTGTCTTGGGCACAAATTCAGTTCAATAGGTGTGTAACTAATGGTTTCAAACTGTGAGGGCAACTGCAGCAAGGGGTGGTGGATCTTACCATATAAAAGAATGCAACTGACCCAAAATGTGTAAATAGTTGCATAAATCATACTAATAACAGTGTTACAAAGTAACCATTGTAAACCAAGTGATGAATTTTTTAAGGAAGACAGTGTTTCTCTTAAGCCAGTAACATAGCAAGGGCGGGGAAAAGGTGGCAGCTGCCTTGGGTGCAAAGTGTTAGAGGGTGTGATTTGGCAATCCTGATCCCTTTGTAGTAATAGTGCATGCTGACTTTTAATGCTGATATTGCACCTATGGCCAAAGCCGAGCACTTTATCAATCTGTGTGTGGTCTAACTGTAGCAACTTATTTATTTATTTATTAATTATTTATTTAACATTTGTTTACCGGGAAAGCCCGACTTGGAACAAAGCCATTTTTCAGTGAAGACCCAGGGAGAAATGCTCCAGATGCATGTTTTTGTAATGTGGGAGGAAACCGGAGAGCAGGGAGGACATGCAGACTCTGTACAGAAGGCACTCCAGCTGAGAATCGAACCGGAGAATCTCTTGCTGTGAGACAACAATGCTACCGCTGCACCACTGCGCCGTCCAACTTGAAATACAGAAAGCAGTTTGTTACAGTTTAAAATGAAAAAAAGTTTGCTTTTTTTAAGCTAAAGTCAAGCACTGTAGCACTTCCTCATTGTACAAATTGTAGAATTTGCTTGCTGCAAATGTAACAAGCAGTTTGTTGAAATATAAACAGACTTTTTTTAAAAAGTTGAATTCAAGCACTGTAGCACTCCCTGCATGGTATAAACTGTAACATCTGCTTCCTGCATTATAAACAGAAAAAAAAGTTTTTTCGAGTTAAATCTGAGAATATATATATATATATATATATATATATATATATATATATATATATATATATATATATATATTTTTTTTTTTAAGTTAAATCCAAGCACTGCAGCACTCTGTGCAAGGTATAAACTACAACATCTGCTTGCTGCAAATATAGCGAGAGGTTTGCTACAGTTTAAATGCAGAAAATGATTTGATTTTTTTTTTAGTACTCTATATCTCCCTGTGTGTATAAACTGTATTATCTGCTTCCTAAATATTTATCATTTATTTAGCGGTTTCCTACTGTTTAAAAGGAAAAAACAGATTTTTTTTTTTTTTTTTTGTAATTTCACCTGGAATGAGTGGTGGTGGTGGGATGCAGAAACAGGACGTGATTGGCTCCTGTATTTCAGAAGCAGCAAGTAAGACTGTGGACCTTTTTTTCTTCTCTTGAACCAATAAGGGGCACTATGCTGGGGAGTGGGTCCAGGTGCTGGATAAGCAAGCTATGCCTCTGTATTGAGTTGCACCTATTCCTTTAAGAATAGAAAGATACCTACCTGTATTTAGTAAGGCCATGCTTGCTTAATGAGCTATCGAATGTGATATAAAAAGACAGATGAGAGAACCCCAGTGACTATTTGCTGTGTGTGAAGAAGTACTAGTTATCTAGAGAAGCAGCTTAGATAGAGACAATCAGTCCAAATGAAGGAAGATGTTGGAAAAGAAGCTAGAAATTGCTCATGTCAGAGGATTTTAGAGAGTGAGAGAGTTAGCAACATAGTCAGCTTCTCAATGATATAAGACTAAATTAAAGTTATTTGCTATGAGTTTAGTTAAACTAAAACAATTGAATTTTGCTTGAAAGAATGTGTTGTTAATTAGGTCTGCATGTAATAAACTACATTACAAGACTGAAAGCCTCACCTGCAAAACTCTTTTGCAGTACATGCTGATAATATATTGTCAGTGTAGTCCTGAGATACTATAGTGTAGTCCTCAGATATTATGTAGGGGCACTCAACACACAGACATACACATGCATACATATTGGCATGTAATATGAAAGAAGATCCGGTTTAAAACCAGATTAGTAAAATGAGAGGAAAAAGACCTAATTTAGCCTCCTTCAGCATCCGCTAAGGAATTCAAGTACCACAGTATGAGCCATGTATCTGGCCCTAATACATACCTACTAATTAAATGCGATGGCCCAAGACATTTCTGCGCAAATGTTTGTATTCAGATACAGCTAATTGGACCAGCTTAAGTCAAGAAAATTAGAAAAGCAGTGTGCTTCAGTGACCAGATGTATCTGTTACATCCTTCAAATCACACATCGGAAAGAGAATCATGGAACAGCAGTCGATGATAAAGAATACTAGGTCCCATACTGATACTTCAGTAACATTCCAGAGTATCTTAGCAATTTTGACCAAATATGATGCTTGTATATGAGACACTGGCTGTTTGTCATTTGGACATCTGCTAGTAGAGTCGGACTTGACATTTGAGAATTTAGAAGGGTAAGCCACCGAAATGTAGTAGAAGATGCATTACTGATAGGAGTTCTTGCTGTACTGCTTGAATCACCTGTTATGTCTCTTACTGTTTATTTCTTTTGTAACTGGACCTACCTGCTAAAACAGATACTGTTTATTTCTTTTGTAACTGGACCTACCTGCTAAAACAGATACTGTTTATTCCTTTTGTAACCGGACCTAGCTGCAGTAGTAGATTTTTATCTAAGCAAAAGTAAATTCTGGTAAAGTGTAAATTACTGTGTTTTTAATTTCATCCAAGTTCTTTTTCCAACATTCAGCCGGGCCTTTGCTGAGCTGGAGAGCAAGTGATACTATATGTTATTGAATCCCCCACCAGCACAAATGCTCCCCAGGAATGGCTGACACAGACAAGTAGCTGGTGTCAGAGCCATGAACTAAACCTAAATGCCAAGAAATGCCTAATAATATCCTTTAGAAGTCATCAGCCCTTGGTAACTATCATATTGACAATACACCCCCTGAGAGCTGACCCAGTAGTCAGGGACTTGGGGACACACACAAATAATAATCTACACTTTGACCATAATGTGTCTATATTACTGAGGAAATCATTCTATGCTGTGCAACTTCTCAACACAGGTGTGGCATCCAGGTCCAAAGAAATTATTTCACTAAATTTGCCATTCATCAGACCTATCACTGAGTGCAATGCCCCCTTTAGTATGTACCTAACCATGCATATCCAACAACTGGAAAGTCTACAGAAGTTCCTCACTAAAAGAATACAGGGCAAAAGTAACATCATGTGCAGACCACATAAAGGCACTATACGTGTATTCAGTCTCCTGCAGACTGTTGAGGTAAGAGCTATGTCTAGCAAACAAGGCATTGTCAGATCCCATTTAGATGGGCCTCCCACATATCCACAAAACAAACAGCACCAGAATTACTGATTCTAAAGAATTAAACCCTGCCTGTGGTATAAATGGGACCTGCTGGAGTCACAGACCCTTCTTTGGAATGGGCTCCCCATCCATGTGAAGCCTTGTACCTGCCTAAACCAATTCAAGTGTAACTTTGACAATTGGATGGAGAACAGGAAATTCATCCCTGATTGAGCACCTATGCCTCTAATGGACACAGGCAGCCTCTAAATGGTTCATCTCCCAAGCACAAGCTTACACTTAACAAGGGTACGGGAAGTTGTCAGAGATAGTGGATGTATGGCTAGGCTTACAAAGACCTTGTTGTCATTAGCATAGTTAACACCTATGAACTTATATGTATCCCTCCACATTCTCTTTTGTTACACTGTGAATAATCCCTCATGTGTAGTAGAAAGAAGGGCAAAGTAGGCTTACAGGGTGACCTTGACATTTTATTCTCCCAAATTGAAGCATCTACATAAGTAAATCATTTTGTTTCCTTGGAGGAGAAAATTGATCTGCCTTTGACATAACTTGGTTTAGCTCTTGTTTTTTGAAAGACCAATAGGAAGTAAAAAGGCAGTAATCAATGAGAGTTTAGGATGGAGGCAGGTTCAGTGAAATCTTAAACTTCTGTTATCTATAGTAGCTTTTAGCAAAATATGATTACCTGAAGTAGAGACTGGCATGGATGCCTTAGTAATGAGTGAGTAAAATTGTGAAACATAGCAGGCCTCCTAAATTGTATACTGTATTGTCTTAAATAATTAAGAATAAAGACACTTGGTAGTTTGAATGTGTTCATACAAAGTTTAGTCATAATTGTAAAATAATCTTCTCAGTAATTGTAGGGTGAATGAGAGGTGATGTAGACAACACCATCAAAGAGCTTAGTATGGCTTCCTACTAACAGCTGGGCAATTAGCTTATTGGGGGCTTTGTCATTCAGAAATAAATTTTATTTGATAATATTAACCTGAATGTTGTTTTTGATTCTCGGCAGCACACACAGACTTATTTTTAGATAGCTCTGTTATCCAAAATTCTGCAACAGTAGTCAGCTGTATATTTATTTTATTTTATTTTTTTATTTTACATTTGTTTACTGGGAAAATCTAGCTGGACCAGGTCCATTTTCGATGGATGCCTGGGGAGAAAAGCTCCACAATTAAGAAGAAGTTAATATAATGAGAAATATACAAAAATGGTAATACAGAAGATTACTTACAAGCAGAGTTATTCATTAATTTGTTCAAAACAGAATAACAGGCATTGCAGGACTAAAATACAGTTAGATTAATATTTGCAAAGGTACAAGCAGAGATATTCAGTAATTTGTTCACAGTAGTTAACAGGCATTGCAGGACTGAAATGCAGTTTGATTAATATTTACAAAGGTAGTGTCGACAGTTTATAGTTTTAGTAAGAGTACACAGAAAGAAGTACAAACAACAATGTGGCCTGTAGTAAGAATATGTATTTCTATGTGAAAACAGTAGTGTGTATTCTAGACTGGAGTTGTTTGGAGGAAAAGAAGAGAAGGTATAGAGATTGTCAAGTGACATATGGGCAGATCCAAGTTGTCCTGAGATAAGATTTGAGTAGTTTTTTGAAGTTTGTGTTTGTTGTTGTGGAGGTTATATTGGTGGGGAGGTTGTTCCATTTTTTGGCTATGATGTGGGAATGTAGGGCTTTACCTGCAGTGTAGTTAGCAGTAGTAACACTGGGGAGAGATTTACTGGATGAGCGGAGGGGGTGAATGGAAGAGTGGGAAGTTAATAGCTGCCTGAGGGCTGGAGTTTTGTCTTGGTAGTTTCTAATGTTAAAGGTGCAGGTGAGTTGTTCATAGGCTAGTAAGTTAGGAAATTCAAGCCATTGAATTTCTTTTAGTACTTGGCAGTGGTGAGTTCTAAAGGGGGGGTTGTTGGCAAATTTGGCAATTTTGTTGTAGCATGATTCTAACTTATCCAGATCTGATTTTCTAGTATGGGTTAGAATTGGTGCAGCATATGTAAGTGTTGATAGGAGGTGTGTTTGAGCTAGGGTGATTCGTGCTATTGCTGTGAGATAGTTTTTGTGCCTGTAAAGGGATCCCATTTTTTGTGAACTTTCTGAATGGTTTGTGCTATATGTAGATCAAATGATAGGTTGTTGTCTATTTCAACTCCTAAGTGTTTTGTGAAGTGTTTTGTGTGGGTGGATGGAGAGATGATAGTGCCATTCTTGGATGAGATAGAGAAAGTAGAGGGTGTAGATTTTGTTTTATTAGGGGTGAACAGGAGAAGTTTGGTTTTGTTAGGATTAAGAATAAGTTGGATGTCAGTGATCCAAGTTTCAATAGCAGAGAATGATTCTTGGGCTAGGTGTTGTAGGGTGTTGACAGATGGTGCTGCACAGATGAGAATGGAATCATATGCGTACTGAATTAACAAGGCTTGCTTGGAGGAGGTGTATAGATTGTTTGTAAATATAGAGAAAAGTAGTGGGCCTAATATTGAGCCTTGTGGTACTCCTATATATTTAGAGAGAGGAGGGGATAGTTCATTGTGCCATTGTACAGATTGTTGTCTGTCTGATAAGTAGCTTTTGAACCAGGAGATAGTAGAGGAAGTAAATTATACCGAATGAAGGTCATCCAATAGTTTAGGGTGTGAGACCATGTCAAATGCTTTTGAGAGGTCTAAAAAGGTAGCAGATACATAGTTGTTGTTTCTATGTTGATTATTCAGATTGGTGAAGGAGAGAAGAGCAGAAGCTGTACTATGGTGAGGGCAGAATCCATGTTGGGTGGAGGAGAGAACATTGTTTGTATCTAGGAATTGCATAACTTGTGAGTGTATGCATTTCTCTAGCAGCTTAGATAAGGGGGGAAGACTAGCTATAGGCCGATAGTTGGAAAAGTCATAAGATTTACCACCTTTGTGAAGAGGTATAATGTAGAATATTTTCCATAGTTGTGGAACATAAGCTTCCTGAATTGACCTGTTGATTAGGATTGATACTGGGTAAGATAGGGAGTCAGCTGCTATTTTTAGGAAGTTAGCAGGTTTACCGTCTGCTGCTGGTGTGGTAGGTTTTAGTTTGAGGAGGATGTTTCTAATTTTTGACGTGGGGACAGGTGAGAGAGAAAAGGATGGTTGGTTGGTAGAATTGCTAGAAGTGTTCCCAGCAATTGTGCCTGGTGAGGTATTAGCGTTTGTTAGTTGGTTGGACAGAGTTTGGATTGAGTTTATGAAATGAGAGTTAAGCTGGAAAGCTATATCTTTGCTGTTAGTATATGGGGAGGTGGGGGTGGGGGTGGCAATATTTCCAGGTTTTAGTAGTGTGGTTGCTATGCCAACATTTTGGGGATTGTTTAAGTATTTGTTTTGGAGACCTAGGAAGTAATTTTTTTGTCTAGTTTGGTTTAGTTTTTGGCTAGATTCCTAAGTTGTTTATACTTTTGCTTGGTATGATCTGAGTTGTCTTGTTACCATGGCTTCCAGACCTTGTCTCTGTTTTTTAGAAGGGCTCTTGTGTCCCCACTTAACCATGGAGCATAGTTTGCTTTGATTTTTCTCTTTCCTATGGGTGCAATGGAATTTAGAACCCAGATAAATGTATTATTAAAGTAGTCTACTGCTTGATCTAGGTGTAGGGTTCTTAAAGGCTGCCAGTTACATTGGTGGAGAATTTTGTTTAGGTTGTCTGGGGTTAAGTTACGATCATTATTGGTTTGTTTCCTAAGGAGGAAAGTGGGGAGATGGTCATTGAGTACATCAGGTAAGAATCCAGCGTGATAGTGATGTTTGGGGCAGTTTACTAGTGTCCAATCAATAATGGTTTGTTTATGGGTTTTTTTTGTCTATTCTGGTGGGGTATTGAATTGGTTGTGTGAAACCATAACGGTTAATATTGTTAGTAGGGTTGTTGGAGTTGCAGGCTTGCCAGTCGGTATTGAGGTCGCCTAATAAAATTGTTTCTTCAGGGGAATTTTAATTTAGCTATTGAAGGATTTCTTCTATAGCTGGGGAGTTAATTCCAGCAGGAATGTAACAACAGTGGATGTTAATTTTTTTTTCATTGTTTATTAGTAGGATAGAGCCTATGGTTTCTGCATTTTGAAATGTTGGCAAAGGGGTATGAAATGGCTGGAGGTTTATTTTGTTTTTGAATAGAATTGCGACTCCACTACCTTTCCTATTGTTTCTATCTAGTCTTAAGATGTTGTAACCTGGTGGTAGAATTTCATTGCTAGGGAGCTTAGGGAGCCCCCTGACTCCAATTTCATTAACTATCTAAATTTAACTCTAGGGAAACATCTTTCCAAATGTTGCTTCATCTCCACTATTTTTAGAAAAGAGAAAAGATCTGTAGTAAAAGGACAAATGGTGAGGCTTTTGAAGTTAATTTCTGATGATGATGTATTTTTTAAAGAACTACATCATTTGATTTCCGTTTTTTGAATAGAGGTTATACAATTAATTTTTAAAACAATATAAAAGATGAGGTTGTAAGACATAGGACTGATCATTTTCTACACATTTTCCTTTGCTGTATCTGCTGTCACTCATAGTAACAATCTTTGTTGTATTAACAATACAACTTCTTTAGTTCTTCATTTTAGTAATACAACATGCCTAGATGTGGATGTGGTTAAAAAGTATTGGAATAAAGTATTTAGTGAGGAGTTGAGTAAAGAATTGGGGGAGTCACCCATTATTATTTATTCTAAAGGGAGTAATTGGAAGGGCTTTTTTGAATCTGGAACAGATAGTTACGTGGAGTTACAGTTTAATGCATAAATGCAGATGTTGTAGGGTATGCAGGTTTATTCATACAGGGCCATATGTTACTGTTTATCAGTATGGTCACTCTATCCTCTGTCCAGGGAAGGTAAATTGTAATGTGATGCATTGTTTAGTTAATGCTCTTCTGATGCTTTTTATGTTGGTAAGATGAAGAGGAGGCTGAGGGATAGGATTAGTGAACACCTTTATAATATTTGGAAGAAAAAGTTAACTAATACCTTGTACCGTCATTCTCAAGTGTGTTCCAATTTATAAAAATTCACCTTTTTATTGATAGGGTTTTTGTGAGATCCTTAAGTGGAGATATAGATGTTGTTCTGTGTTACAAAGAGTTAATGCTGGCAAGTGAGGATTAATGCTGCTCTAGTGCCTGGCATCAATGATAGTTTTTCTGTCTCTAGTCTTTTAAAAATTAGAGCTGCCAAAGTTTAGCATTTTTGGACACCATTATACAATTTTTATATTTTTCATTGTTGTTTTCATTATTTTTGATTAAGATATTTATTAAAATTGTCCCTATGTGGTTTCAGCCAGTATTCGGTAATGGTTATAATGCCAGGGGAGTAATAAGTAATAAAGGCATGTAGAGCATTTGTGAGGTATATCTGTAAATGATTCTTAATCTTTCAGCCAGATTTTCATTATGACTAAAATTTCATGTTTTTTCTACAGTACCCAGGCTTCAACTTGATAACATCAACTTTTGAGGCTTTTGGCATTTATGAGGGAAATTTAAAGCCTGGCGAGACTAATAGCATTTGCTGAATTTAATCCTATCAGCTGATGTAGAGATTAACAAATAGGAGAAAAATTGAGAGAGAGACACACTTTTTATTCTAAATAATGATGGTATATCCCCATTTTACATGCCTTTTCCATAGTGTGTTGTAAAATGAAGTACATATATCCATGGAGACACAGATATGAAATAAGTGCAATCTGAGAACTTAAAACCATTTATGGATCACTACAGTGTATGTTGACTTCAGTATATGATTGTACCTTGTCACTGGAAACAGAATAGACTATATGTATATATCTGTGTGTGTGTGTGTGTGTGTGTGTGTGTGTATTGTGGGCAGTACCTGGAAATGGTCAATTCATAGACTGTTACTAGGCTAATAACCACTAGGCCTTTGCAGGCCTAAGTCATAAAAGGAAAATGCCAGCCCAAAGTAGTGTGCATAAAGTAATTTATTGTGACATAAACAGACTGGTTTCGGCTACAAATACCAAACCTTCCTCAGTGTATATAAACTTTCACATGTAGCCACACATTTATATATAAATCAATAATTAGGTAAGCCCAGATGATTGGTCACAATTGCTCATTAAGCCCGGGGGGAGGGATAATCCCCCCCAATTTGAGAATCCACTTTTTTCTTTCATGTTAAGTAAATTGTGCCAACCAGCTTTGTTACTTTTCTTGCCAGTAACTTTGTCAATCACAGTAAATCTAAAATTCGCTGTAGAGAGATTCAATACATGTTTAAACAATGCACTAGTTGCCTTTTTATTTTTAATATCACTCGTGCTCACTGATCCGAAATTTGTCAGGTCTCGATGTCTGTCCTACGTAAAACGCAGAACATGAACAAGTGGCCAGGTAAACCAACCACTCACTAGAGCAATTTGCAAAAAGATTGATATTGTAAACCTGGCCTGTATTCCTGCTGGAAAACTCTTTGGTCTTCTCCATACGTAAACAGTGAGTACAGTGCCCGCATGGAAAACACCCAACCAGTGGATTTTGGATCAGTGAGCACAAGTGATATTAAAAATAAAAAGGCAACTAGTGCATTGTTTAAACATGTATTAATCACTCTACAGCAAATTTTAGATTTACTGTGATTGACAAAGTTATTGGCAAGAAAAGTAACAAAGCTGTTTGGCATAATTTACTTAACATGAAAGAAAAAAGTGGATTATCAAATTGGGGGGGGGGGTTATTCCCCCCTGGGCTTAATGAAAAATTGTGACTAATCATCTGGGCTTACCTAATTACTGATTTCTATATAAATATGTGGCTACATGTGGAAGTTTATATACACTGAGGAAGGTTTGGTATTTGTAGCCAAAACCGGTCTGTTTATATCACAATAAATGACTTTATGCACACTACTTTGGGCTGGCATTTTTCTTTTTTGACTTTGGAATTTCCCTTTTAGTGCCTTGCCATTGCCGTACTTGCTGAGTTTGGGGACTTTGGTGGTCTTTATAGGCCTAGCCATGCACCTCAATCCCATTTGTACCAGGGGACCTTGGGTGTCTATTTGGAGAGGTATGTTAGTAAAATGTTTTCCATTTAGCATACCCACCACAAATCCCTTCGCTACCTCCTTACTTACTGACAGCCTCTGTCCATCAGAGATATGGAGGCCAGATCAGGGTGAATGTATGATTTCTCGTCCAATGGTCAAGGTTTCGCTTGAAAAGGGTCAGGGATGAAATCTGCTTCAGATGAATGGGGAACCTATTGCATAACATAGTGATTCTTTGAGACACATATCTGTCCCTCCAGCATGTTTTATTAATGTTACAAGTCAAATTCAAATCCTTGGAGCTAGTGTTTGCAGTGCTGTTTGTTTTGCAAATGTACAAAACATCCATTAGGCCTGGCTCTGAGGATGCCTTATAAGGCAGTCATAGATTGTTTCTCAGCAGCCTGTAGGATACTCAGAACAGAGATAGGGCCTTTGGGTGATCCATTTAGGAAAGGGTATTCATGTCCCTGATACAGCTGGTGAGGAACCTCTGTGGGAGTTCCAACTATTCCAAGTGTCTGGTTAGGTACATGCTAAAGGGGGCATTCTATTCAATGATGGGTCTGATAAGAGCTGTGTAGAGTGGTACTATAACTTCCTTGAACCTGGACGCCATATGCTTACCTATAAGTTGCATGACAAAGAGCGATCATCTTCCTATCTTTGCTACATGATGGTCAAGTGCCAAATTACTGTCTACATATGTTCCCAGATCCCTAACTACCGGGTCAATTCTTAGGGGTGTTTTAATGATGGAGTAATTAACTTGGGTAGACAGTTTCCCAAAAGGAATTATAATGCATTTCTTTGCATTGTAATTTTAAATTGTGGCTTTGGTACCAGTCATTTATCTGTGTTAGACCCTCTTCCAAGATGTTGGTGTCACTGGAGGAATCTATGATAACTTTCAATTAACAGTCATTTGCAAACTTGGTGAGCCCAGAGGCGTTTGACATTAGTCTTGACTTCCAAGACATAGATACAAGCTGGAGCGGGCCCAGAATGTAGTCCTGAGGTACTCCACTGGTGACTGGTCTCTTGGTGTAGGTGGTCTCCCCAGTTCTGACTTCTTGGGTCTTATCTATGAGTCAGTCAGCAATCCAGCAAGTTATGTATGGATTTATGCTTATTTGTGAGAGTTTGTCAACAATGCCTGAGTGGGATATTGTGTTGAATGCCTTGGCAGGTCAGTGTATGCAGTATGCATTGTTTTACCCTCATCCATTGCCCTGGTGAACTTCTTGAAGAAGCCAACCAGGTTAAGTAGTCACACCCTTCCCTTAACAAAGCCAACCTTGAATGAGTCTGGTATCCTTGTTGAGCATTTCTATAATTTGTTCCACAGATTTGCATAGTACACTTATCAGACTGGTGAGTCTGAAATTCCTGGGTAGGTTGATTGTCAGCCCTTATGAAGAAGGGTCTGTTGTGGTCCTCCATTCTCTTAGTACATAACCTATTTTGAGGCTGTAGTTGGAGTGCCTCAAGTGGCCCTGATAAGTTGTATTTTACACTATTTATAAGGCAAACAGGAATATTGTCAGGGGCCCACCGAGGCAGTGTTTTTGGTCTTAGTGGACACTGCAATAACCTGATCTCTGTTAGTAGTCAAGGGAAGTATGCTAGTAGTAATTCACAGGGGGTAGTTGGAACGGGTGAGGGGTAGACTTAGAGCTGCATTTATCAGCCAATAGAGTCAATGTCTCCCTCTTATTAGTGAAGTTGGTGCCATTAACCACCAGTTCAGCACACTGCTGTGTGTTACCTTTAAGGTTCAATACATAGCTGATCAAGACCTTGTAACTGTCCTTAGTCTGAGAAGCTATCTTGACCTTATAGTAGGTCTTGTTAAACCTAGACCTTTTAGATTCTTATTTAGTTGAATCAGAGAGCTCTTTTCTTTATTAGAGCTGCTGTTTCTGATTTTGGCCATGACTTTTTATTTCTTTTGTAATATATCCTGTTCAAGTGAGAATTTTCCCTGTGGGGTTTGTTTTTGGCACTTGTTTTGGGCTTACATCTGGTAGGAATGACAACCTCTATACAACAGTTTACAGGTTTATACAGTGTTTCTGTGAATAATTCTGCATAAGTAGCTATGGTCTCAGGGTTAGGGTGAGTCATGAATTTTGACACACTGTCGCTTGGATGTAGTTTACGAAGAATACTTGCTAACTGTTACAGCTTTAGTTGGGTATTCTGAGTTGATTTTATTTTAAAGGAGGCAACCTTTATGATCTGACCTCACTAGTGAGGATGTGACATGGGGGAGGTCATATTGTGCGAGTTGCTCTTCCATGCCGGTCAGTAGTAGCTGCAGTATATTTGATTGTCTGGTTGGAGTGCTCACTATCTAGTCCATGATGTTCATGTTAACAAATTTCAGGAAGTGTTGTGCCTGTGACCTTGAGGAATTGCATGTTTCAAGGTCTATAGAAGGGTAGTTAAAGTCACTCAAGAACAGGGTATTTTGTTGGATGGTGAGTGTCTTAAATAGGTTTAAATAAGACTTGTGAGACTCTTGTGGAATAAATGGTGACTTACGGCTAGTTAAGATATAGTAATGGAACTTATGTAAGGTGACTTGCACATACATGATCTCCATGGCATCAACATGTTTGAAAAGCCTGGAAGTATACTTGTTGCTAACATAGATTGAGACACCTCCACCTTTAGTTCTTGTCTCTGTTGAAATTAGTATAAGTGTGTGGAAGGCACTGTAACCTTGTACTGCCAGAGTTCTTTCTTGGGTTTAAAAATGAAGTCTCAGTAACTGCACAGATGTCTACACACTCCATAATGCGGAGGGCTTTTAGGGTGTGGAGTTTTTTGTTTAGGTTCCTAGCAGTAAACAGCAATGCCTTAAGGATGCTTTTAGTCTTTTCTGCTATGTTGGAAGTTTTGTCATGTTGGCATTGCCTAAAAAAGGCTCTAAGGGAGTGAATAAAGTTTTACCCAATATATAAAAGTCTAGGGGGGGGGGGGGGGGCAAGTGCAGATCATCCTTGGCAAGCCACAAGATATGTTAACCATGTCCTCCCATGCTGACAGATATATGACCCCCCTGGAGTAACGCCAGAAACTAAGTCAGTTATTACAATAAATGAATTGTATGTACATACTGTGGCATTATCCGTGGTGAAGGTAGAATGCTGCTCAGTGTAAGGCTTGTTACCTGTCTGTGATGCAT
This sequence comes from Protopterus annectens, assembly GCF_019279795.1. NCBI lineage: Eukaryota > Metazoa > Chordata > Ceratodontiformes > Protopteridae > Protopterus > Protopterus annectens. The sequence goes on along the minus strand of NC_056743.1, from coordinate 660,718,128 downwards.
ATTCAGAGAGATCCATAAAGACTCATTTCATAAAGTCCACTGAGGTATGTTTTTGATCATTTAGACCTATATCGACTACGATAGAAGCATATTGATACCTGAGGTGCAGTGACTTGAGTGCGTGCATGATATTGCACAGCCTGGCTCCAGATAGGCAACTAACAGTTGTCTTCTCCTTGTCTAACCTGGAGAGTGAGGCATCTGTGTGTCATACAATGGAATCCTTGATGGCAGGAGTTTAGGAAAAGTGCTTGCTTGCCTTATGGGCTTCGTTCTTTGGGGACCATTGAGTGCAAGCTTACTTGTGGTGTGTGCTTTAATGATTCCTGACGAAATGTGTTGGCTTTAGACTGCTTAAGAGGCCTTTGAAGTTTGAGATGGTTTATTTTAAGTTCCTCACCATGAGAAGATCTATATGTGTGTGATGAGCAGCATGTGTGAGGAAAGTATTGTATGTGTGTGTTCTTCACAACCTCATTTGTAAGCGAAACTTTTACCTCCAAGAAAGTTGTGTATTTAAATCTCTTGCAAACTATGTTAGTTTCTTTAAGGATTAACTGGTTGTGAACATGGGACAATTACTACATTGTCTCATGGATGCTCCTATCTACCAAGCTGGCTATGGAGACATTTGAAAACTGCATATCCATGTTGTCCATCCTGTATCTGGGTGAGCTGGTATGGTTTAAGTATTGGGTTTTAACTTGGATCTTCTGGAGTGGCGGGTAGTTAAAGTATATACATATCGTATACAACAGTCAATAGCAATGAAAGAGGGGAGGAAGGAACTTGGAAGTCAAATTATCATAAGGGGTGGAAGTGAGACACACATCCTTTTAAAACCACAACAGGAAAAGTGTGGGAGGGCTGGAGAAAAACTCAAGCTGCAAACCGATAACGGGAAGTTAGATTTCCAATATGTAAGCAAAAAGTGCGGCTGTGGTCAGAGGACAACCCTAGCAAGCAAATATAAATACAAACAAAATATCTTCAATGCTCAGTAAGGAAGCCGAATAGCAATTATCCAATAAGCTGAAATAAACCACTGACTGCACCTAAGAGCATACAAACTTAAACATGAACGCACAAAATGACAAATATAAAAAAAAATATTCAACAACACAAAATAAAACAATAAAAATAAAGAAATATAAAAAAAATCCTTAACTTTTTTTTTTGGGGGGGGGGCAAGACCCTCTTTCCCTGCCCATGAGGAGGGGAAGCCTACACACACTCACACACACACGCACACACACACACACACACACACACACACACACACACACACACACACACACTTCCCAGACCTCCCTAGAGTTAAATATACCAACTCCATAGTTGTAACCTCTTGGATAAGGGAGAAATGTCCCTCAAAATGGGAGTCACTGCTGTTGCACGCTTAAAGTTGCAACAGCAGTGATTCAACACAAATCGTTTATATCTCAAATAAAAACCCACCTCTCACCTGCAAAGCAAAGCTATCCTACTGTGACCACAACTTAAATATTAAACCTCACAAAAACAATCTACATAAAAATGCACTTCAGCTTTATTGCTGTTCTCACTTATTGGCACTCGTTCATTTATGAATGCTATGAAGACATTCAGTCTTATGTACACAAAGACTTATGCACTACAGCCATGCACACACACACACACACACACACACACACACACACACACACACACACACACACAAACACACAATGTATATATATATATATATATATATATATATATATATATATATGTGTGTGTGTGTGTGTGTGTGTATGTATAAATGTGGATATAATTTTGTAACTAGGACAGATGAAAAGGGATGCACAATAAATGTTGTTGAACAGCGTGGATCATTGGGGCAGCACCCTTTTAATGGAGCAGAGCTGCTTGAGTGATAAAAGTGCGTGGGGCATCCCATGCTGATTAAAAAGTTGATATCAAAATCTCCAAATATCACTCAGTGACAGCCTCCTCACTTTCTCCAGACTAATGCATGCCTGGCTTCTGTCCCTCTTTACCACTCACTTTCTATCTGTTTCTGTTTTAGTCTTCAGGCAGTCAATACTAATGATTTCTCCCAGAAGGGAAAGCACCTTTAGCTGGATATGAGTTAATAAGAGGATGTGCACATTGGGTGTCATATCTCAGAGCTTACAAAGGTCCTAACAGGCAAGCAGTTCAAACCAGGCACATATAAATAAATAGAAACAGTGAATTGAACCGAATCTTGTACACCTACACATCAAAGCACTGGAGTAAGAGACAGAGAGAGAGAGAGACAGAGAACTGGAGACTGACAGATAGAGAAGTGCTTTGCTCTTACCGCTACGAAGCAAGACCTGTTGAAATCTGAAACAATGCCAATGGAAGGGAAAATGATGGGTACACGTGGTTCTTCCTTTCTGCTGCATGTATTGGTGGCCTGGTGCTCTGTACTCACTGTTTCATTTTTGGGACTGTCTTGTTATGTTATTGTGGAGAACAGCAGCTCTAAGGTATTTGGATGATTTTTTTTATGTTCACTACTTAAGCTAGCTTCTGTCCCCATAGAAGGTAATGGCTGATGTATTAAGAGTCTTTCACTTAACTGCATCCTGTTTCCAGTTTCTCTTGCTCTGTAACTCTTTCTCAGACAGACTCCTTGATATTTTTCAGCGCTCATCTCTTTTCTCTATTGCTTTGCAGTTTTCTTTCCTGTATTATGTTCATAATCTGTTCATTTACTGTATTTAGTTCATTAAGATTTTTTAGTTTACAGCTAACTTATTTTATCAATTTTTGCCATATTTTAGATGTGTTGATAGGTTACTGTGAGGTATTGCTTTACAGAATGAGAAAGAGATGGAGAGAGAGAGAAGCAAAATGCCCTATATAAAATATATATGTCCCAAAATAGGACTCAAGGTCTTTGAGCTGCTTTGCATTTAGTGCAGAGGATTAAGGCTGTGAGCTTCTTCTACTAGTCAAGGGTTCAATTCCCCCAGCCTCCATTTGTCTAGCATGTGGCTCTGAGAAAATTAATTTACCAGAAAGTGCTCCTAGGCTGAGACTGATAAAGCTCCATTTAGATTGATGTACTATCCCAGTTAATAAATGCAAAAAATAATGTAATAGAACAAGTTTTCTTCTAAGAAAAACAGTACATTCAGATGTTATCAGAAGTTGTTATTCTTTTCCCCAGTTACCATTAGGAGAGGACCACAAACCACAGATTTTACTCTACAGATGTCAGGTAGAATCATTATACCAATAATTATTGCCCATTACATTTACAACTTTCATCCTAGGCAAATGACAAGGTGCACAGAGTTGTCTTTTACCCTTTCAGCTGGGTTAATACTTGCTGCACTTAGTTACACATTTAATATTCTCTGTTTTGTACAAATGAATTTAAATATGTCAAGTCTCCTCAGATATTTACTTATATTGATTTTATGTATCTTAATATTGAACCTGTTGTTCATGCTACATTGAAATGGAAACAGTACAGTAAATATTTTATCATGGTTACATGAGTTCTGTAAATTCTTAACATGGATATTGACGGCACTATACTGTTCCAAACTGGTCAAGGTAGGTACCCACACAAGCAATGCAAATAATGTGCTTCTTTAAAAATGAAGTGTAAGGAATGAGCAGACATTACCACAACAGAACGAGATGTGGGTTTCAAAACATCCATTTGGTAGGACACTGTAATTTGTACTACAAGGTCACTGCACCTTTAACTGTGATCTGCCATACACAGAAAAATACTAGAACATCCCAGCACTTCCTTTCATTGCAGGCGTCAGAAGATGTTATCTGATGGTGGTTTTGTGATGTGTGTGTGTGATTAAGGTGCACTGTGAAAGTCTTCAAGGTTTAGGATTTTTACATGTAAAACCATACCTTGTTCTCATTTCCTGCTTTAAAAGTTAACATTTTGCTCGTTAAGGATCTTTGTATGTCAATTCAGACTTTTGTAAAAACCCAGTTGTAAATGTAAATCGCAGTTATTGTATTATTTGATATAGGGTCTCCATTCACAAACCAAGTGGCTCTGAACAATTTGCATAAGCATAAAGGTCACCCCCCCCCCCCAGAACATACACATAGGGGCCCTAGTATTTAATTGGCTTACTCACTTACCACACAAGTAAAATAAAATGAAAAATATATAGAAATAAATACGTGCTAAACATCAGTGGTCATAAAACATTTTTAATGGAGACTGTGGCTAACTTAATGGATTTATTTATAATAATAATAATATCTAGAACATATTTCATTTATCTTGGGCACTTGGTTGTTTATATATCTATATCTATCTGTTTATCTTTCTATCTATATTCAGCTATAGGTAGATAGATGCATATTTGTGTGCATGTCTGTGTGTGTGTGTGTGTGTGTGTGTGTGTGTGTGTGTGTGTGTGTGTGCATGTGCATCAACGTGTGAATGTATGTGTGTGTTTCCTAACACCTGTAAGTTTATCTATTTGCGCACACTTTCTTCTGTGAATGTTATACACACAAGTTGTGGTCTGCCGATGTATGTTAGCTTTTATATTCTTGTGAACTATTTAACTTCAGTTGAAACATATTAAACAATGTACATTTTATGCTGACATTACTTCATAGTGATTTCTATTTTGTAAAAATAGTGAAATTAGTTTCATTGATGTCCAAGAACTGAAAGACATTGATGACTAACTTATTAAGTATGGTTATGTGGTATAAACAGTGTGCAACATTTTTCATTCAGAGTATGTGTGTTTAACATTTGAGAGCATGTGTTTACAGACACACATGTGCACATGCACTCACACGCATGCTTACATGTGCATGCGCACACACACACACACACACACACACACACACACACACACACACACACACACACATACTTGCATTCTTTGTATTGTAACACTCTGCTGATCGCCACTGTCATGCAGTTACTATTCTTTTTGGAAGATTTGCTACAGCATTTTCCTCTGTTTGTTTGAAGATTAGTCAAGATGCAGCTGGATCCAAGATGGTGAAGCCTAGTAAAGGCTAACAAAATATTCATTGTTAGTGCAAATGTTTAATGCCTACTAATTGCCCTTTTTTGTTTACAAAGCAGTCCTGGAGGGGGCTAGTTTACTTGAATAAATATGGCTCACTTAGATGTACAAATATGTTAAAAAAATATGGTGCATAAGGAAACCATTAAGAGGTTTTCTCCTTTCCTTTGAGGTAGAATGAAATTAGACTTGATTAAATTAAGTTTGTGAATGTGCAGCAGGGTTTTGGCTGTTTTGCCATAGGCCATATTCATGTCAGTTGCATACTGCCTATTGGCTTCTGTAGAGTTAGACAGCCTAGATTTGGAGACAGATATATTTTCCAGTGATAGAGCATGAAGAAAGGTGTAATACCTAGAACCTCTACTACAGATTGCAGTATATGAGTACTGTGCTGTGTAGCTTTGGAAAGATGTTAGCAGCAGTGCTACAGCAGAGAGTTTTCTTCTGCACCTATAAGGAAAAAAAAGAAAACGTCTATGTGCATAAGCATTTAAAAACAGCATTTCTTTAGCTGGACATAATTCCTTTATTACATAGACAACTGTATTCAGAAGATTACCATAGGCCCATTACTAAGCTCCTTTAAAATGAACTAAGCCACAAATTGCATGGCACAGTCTATCCATGTTCAATACCTTCCAGTTCAAGTCAGGATCATGAGAAAGCTGCAATGTGTCCCATTGAACAGTGGCTCTTGGATAAGAAACTATCCTGGAAGGGATGCCAATCCATTTTAGGAAAGGTGTACTCGCTCATACAATCTAAGGACAATGTGAGCATCTCCGTTTCACTTACACACAACTTTTAATGTGGAGTGAAATTGACCCTCCTTGCAAACACTCACAGACTTGGTGAAAAGAGGCATATTCCACACAGAAGGCACCCCAGCCAAAATTCAAACTCAAAGAGCGAGTGCAGTGAGATAGTAATGTTAACAAATGTACCACTCTGCTGGCCTTAGCTCATCAGCAGCAATACTATTTTATACTCATGTGCAAGGAAAATCTTTGTCTGCTGAAAAAAAACATACAGTTATGCAAACAGGGAGAGTGCAAAAATCTAAAATAATACATTATTATGAGTGTTACAAATGTCATTAGTTATATTTGTGAGGGACAATAAAGAAGCAGCTGTGCCTGAAAACAATGAGATGCTGTCACTAAACTGATGTGTCCCAGTGTTACTTCATTTCAGAGCCTTGGCTTACAGTTTACTGTGTGATTAGGGGATGCAGCACTTGTGCATTTTCCTAGACTTTGTGTCTTTAATGCACTTTCACATAAGGGTATCCTTAGCAAGCTAGAAGTCATTACCCTGTGTCAAATATGTTCACAAGTGAAGTACTAAATCAGTGTCAAGAGCTAATTGCTGACATGTTTTTTGTTTGCCCCTGTTGAGTTTAGACAGAAACTTATATAGATATTAGTGCTAAATCCACTCATGTTAATAATTTTCATCATTAATCCTAACAAAATGACTTGCGCAAATGAAATGGGTGGAAGAGCAACCTAGGAACTTTAGCAGATCCTTCAGGTAAGAGAGTGTAATGTTAGTCCAGCAACAGTTGCAGTCCATATACAACATGTAAGAGGTGACTATCAATTAGCAGACTTTAAGTATGTTCCAGAAACTTAAACCTCATCTACACTGAGTAGGATCATAACACAGAGACAGTTAAACAAGACCGAAGACCCTTTAGTGTTAATTTCTAACAGAAGCTTTTTAATACAAACTGTTGAGAATTTTGCTAATTTGCTGTTCCCCATTTCAAGAAACAAAGCTCTAGGATTGACTGTAGGGATTCTTCAAGTACTCTGGAAAAGGCCAGCAAAGTGGTTCCTAGACTAAATCAAAGCTAGATGAGGACTATTTAAGGATTTACTTCCGACTGAACGTGATAGCAGACATAAGATGGATGGCACTGCCTTAAGGTCAGTACACTGTTATTCAAAGCTTACTTTGCTTTGCTATCCTTGTTGTACAGCACTTGAACACTTTGCCTGTTGAAGTACCGTTAGTCATGTACTGCCTGCCCCCATGCCAAAAACAAAAACATAGAACTAGAGCAGTTTAACAGTCTATCACAGTATCCCATTTATAATACAGTCAATGAACAAACAAGTGAAAACATTCACTATTACACAAAAGATGATTTTTTTTAAACCAGGTACAACACAGTAGGCAGCTATACCTCCATTTAGAATAATCTAAGGACCTTTAACTGGTTACCTAGTTAACTGTCAGCTATTCAGCAGGTTGCACACCTGGTTGTGATACAAGTTAGAGCAGAAGGCTTTACATTTATCCAGCACAGCAGGCACTTCTCTTAATGTTCCCGTACTTAATTAGAGTGTAATTTAAGGTCACTGCAAGTCTTATATATCCTATTTAAGTTGCACCATGAGACTCATTTCCTATCACTTTCAATTGTAGTAGATGAGATGCATATTTTATGACACCGATGGCACTTGTCAGTGAAGTGCTGGGGAGTTTTATTAAAAGAATAAAGTGCACAGTACTTGGAAATGTGTGCATACAAGATCAGCATATGTAGAAATATGCATATGACTGTGTGGTTCTTCCTGCAGTCCTACAATAAAATATCTACCGCCAGGCTTTGTGTGTCCATCGTCTGCATACCTACACAGATATTAATTCTACCACCAGAGCATATCTCCCCATCAAATGCTTTCCTGAAAACACACATTTTACTTATGTATGTATGTATGCATATAGTTATTTATTTTTAGCAGGAAAAACATTATCAGGTCTTCTCTGCTTAACCTTGCAAGCTTCTCTTGCTAAATATCATACCTCCAAAATTAGCAAAAGTCCTTCACAAAATGTAAAGGAGATGAAAACTAAAGCCAGAGTACAGTAAAGGTTTTACTGCTCAATGCTAGGAGTCTAAACAAAAAACTTCACTTCCTAGAAGCTCTCTTTACCTTAGAGAATGCAGACATTTGTGTGGTCACTGAGACATGGTTTAAAGCTGCTGAGAGCACACCAACATGCCTGGCATACAGGGCATTGTCATACCCCACTCTGATGGACCTCCTGCATATTCACAAAACAAACAGTACCACAATTACCCATTCTAAAGACTTAAACCTTGCCTGTGATATAAATAGAACCTGCTGGAGAGATAGGTATATATCTCAGAGACTTACCCCATCTGTGGAACAGGCTCCCCATCTAGGTGAAGCAGAGTTCATCCCTAACCCAATTCAGGGGCAACTTGGACAATTGGATGGGAAACCAGAAATTCATCCATGGTTTGGCACCTATGTCTCTGTAAATTGTTAATCTTCCAGGCCCATGCTTTCACTTATCATGGGTATCAGAACTTGTCAGAGATTTGGGATGCATGGCTAGGCCTAAAAAGGCCCTTGTGGTCATTAGCCTAGTAAACATCTATGAACTATGTAACTGTAGTTATTACTGTCTTCTCTTGCCTTTTCTATACTTGTCATTTTCAAGGGTATACCCTTGCATATGCAGTGTGTAAACCTCAGCATTATTTTTATGAGCATTCTTGGAAAAGAACTGTGGCACATAGAGTCCAGAATGTTAGGAAATATTGAAACTGAGTTCTACAACATACATCTTTCAACATTTTTTATAGGAGTCAACAACTACACAACTAAACCTAATATGCTGGTTTCTTAAGTTAGAGGAGGCAGCTTCTAACTTCTGCTAATCATGCAAAGGAAGGCAAGCTAAGAGTGATTGTTCTGTAGAAGAAAGATCTTGGAGATGTTATAAGTCAAGTCTGTGTTCCATCTGTAAGAATAGGCAGAAATGTATAAATGTCAGAAAATATCCTGGAAGTATCTGTCATTTTTTTTTTTGTTGTTGTTTTTGTTTTTTTTAGAGCAGAACTCATCTTTGCTGGTGATTTTCAATGCACTTTCTTATTTAGTATCCTATACAGAGTAGGTCTAATCAGGATAATGTGAGATTGATTGCTTTTGTTCCTAATTTTGGACCAGGAATCGGAGATCTGATTATATCCTTTTAAAAAGCAAAACACTTTAAAGTGTACAATGGCTATGTACAAGATCATGTCATGAAGATACAAAGTGGTCATCATCAAAAAATACATGGGGGAAAGGAGGAACACAGGCAGCAAATTGCATGAGCTAACTACTTTATGGATCTTCCAAAGTATTTCTTCACTAAAAGGGTTATAGATTCATGAAACTGACTACAAGAATGGGTGTCATAGAGGAGCTTTATGTGAATACTCAGGATGGCAAGGGGCAATTAAAAATGTGGTAATGATAACAGATGGATGGAGGATAGGTAGAATAGGAAATGTGCTTAAACATACTAGATTTACTTACTGTCTCCTCCTTTTATCAAGTAAATGTAAGGGAAAGATATGGATACACTGAATTTATTAAAATAAGTAATTTTTGTAACTTTTAAGAAATTAAATAACTCATCGATTTCAAACTGATTTTTTGATATTCTCATAGTGCTGACTTCAGAAGGCTGCTTTGCCAATGAGGAATATCCGCATATATTTGTATGCAATATGTTTACTTTTATTTAAGCATTCTCTTTAAAGATGTTAGATTTATTATTTTGACAAAAATAGGTGTAAGCTAAATTTTCATCATGATAATTACTCACAATGCCTTTAAAAGTGTGTAAAGGTCTTCTTTTGGCTTTTCTCGGTTAGGGGTCGCCACAGCGGAACTCCAGTCCGCTAATGATTGACAGTAGATTTTTACGTGCTGGCTTGCCAGGCCTAATGCACAACCTTCAACAAAGGAACGCCCATTCATGCATGTCGACACACAGAAGACGCTCTAACTGAGAATCGAACGTGCAATGTTTAACTGTGAGGCGACAACGCTACCGCAGCACCACCACCACAGTAAAAGTGTGTAAAGGTCAAATAATTAAGAATTCTATGTTTTTTCAGAATAAGTAATTCAACTACGAAAAGGAAAAACTACATGCCATTTAAAAAAATTCCATAAACTGGGATACAGATAACCAACAAAGTCATGGTAAGATAGATGAACGTACCAACAAAATGAAAAGAATATCTTTAGATATCAGACAAATGAAATAATAATTGAGAACATGGTTATGAAACAAGGTCACAGAATTAGGGTTTCTGTCTAAGACAACTGTTACCTGGATTCAGATTATGTCCCAAGCACCAGTGTCATTAAAATATATTTCTGAGTGGCTTGAGGCCCACTAAGATATGTTGGAAAGAAGGGTTAGCTGCTGCCTGATTATCCTCCTCTGGTGATCATGGGTGATTCAAGCAACTACAACACTTTTTCATAGGTTCATAGGTAGGTACTAGGCTATCGGCCTTAGGGCCTTTATAAGCCTAGCCAAACGGTACCCTGGCTTTTGCCAACCAAGAAAATTATTTTCCTGTGCCCCTGTCAAGCAGAGCCACAGAAGTGATCCCTGGGGTGAATTTCTTATCTCCCATCAAATCATCAAGATATTTCTTGAAGAGTGCTAATGAGGAGCTTTGTTTGATATAGATAGGTAGTTTGTTCCAGAGTATGGGAAGTCTCTGGGACAGGAATCACTAACAGATTAAGGTCCTGAATGACAAAACCTATACAAACCATCTCAAAACCTTGTCCCTCCTCTTAGTATCATATAGGCTACTAAGAGAAGGACCCGACCCTACTTATAGAACCTTAGTAGACTCAGTCCTGACAGAACTAATATGAATTTGCAAGTCTTATGGTAGCATGAACACCTGCTCAAGGGATCTCAGTCTTGTTTGCAATATAAACAGAACATGCTGGAGGAACAGGTATGTATCACAGAGATTATCTCCTCTGTGGAACGTGTTTCACTCCACATAAACAGAATACTTCTCTTTGCTCTGTTCAAATGTAATTTGGATGAAAGGGGGGAAACTCCAAAGTTATTCTTGGCTTATCACCCGTGTTCCACCTGGACAGGGACAACAAATAAATGTCTCAACATATCCATTTTTTCCCTATCTCTGCATTATTTGTATGCAAAATATAAGGGCTAAAAACTACCACTGGGAATATAAGACTAGGCTTCTTAAGATACTCACAGATCTATAGCTTACTGAGTATCTGTGAACCTAAGTCAAAATGAGCCTGACTTGCAGTACAAATGGCTCTGACTTTCTCCCACTCTCTTTAATGTGAACAAGCCATATCTCATAGACAACTGGCTTTCTCTCCTGAAGTGGGAGGTTCTCCACCATCTAAAGATCATTGCATGGGTAACACAAATGATAGACAAAGCTAGGGGAATACAGAGCAAACTGATGGCGCCATCAGGGCTTAGACATCCGTAGTGGCTAAAATTCAAACCTAAACAGGCAATTAAAAAAGTCTTGAGAGAGAGAGAGACATTAGGACAGAAAGAAAGAGAGAGAGTGTCTAAATAAAACAATTAGATATGTTTAAGTACAGAAACACAGAGCCTTGTGTATAAACAATTTACAGGGTATCACACAGTTTCTAGTTTTTTATTTTTCCTCAATGCATACTGCCCTTGTTTGATACACATACATACATATATATATGCTCTGTCTCTCTCTGACACACACACACACACACACACACACACACACACACACACACACACACACACACACACACACACACACACACACAAATACAGCTGGACACCTATCTCACATAATCTTGCCTTTAAACAAGGAAGTATTACATAAAAGTTAATAAAAAAACTAGGTATATACTAAAAATAAATATTAATATCAAGATGAAAAATATACTAATTTAAAAACATATAAATATCATACTAATAGCAATGCAAGGCAATGACAGAATGATAAAGAAGATAGTTTACAGGTGCCATTCATAATGGATGCCCATAACTGTCTGCTCACCAGTTCAGAGGACATCAGGAGTAAATGAAAGGAGTGCTTCTGGAAGGTTCAGAATGAAGAAAGTCCTTCAGAAATGATACTGCTGCATAAACAGCCTACGATGAAAGTGAAAGAAGAACCCCCCTCTATAAGTTCAAAGTGCACTAAGGAAAATGAAGTCAGAGAAAGACACAGACATTCCTTGACCTGGAAAAAGTATATGACAAGGTTCCAAAAAGCTGAACTGGACAATTTTGCAGTGATTCAAAATCCCATAAACATTAGTAAGATTAGTGCATGCTATGTACAAGGCCCCAATAACATACTTAGAAACTGGGTTTAGATTAATAGTGAGGTTTCCAGTAGGTGTAGGTACTCAAGAGTTCAGCTCTAAGCTCAGGCCTGTTCATTCTGGTGATGAACTACATCAGTAAACAGTTCAGAGGGAACAGATCAACAAATACGTTGTATGCAAATAATGTGGCACTACAAGAAGACTCTGGAAAGGAACTTCACCATATGATTTGCAACTGAAAAGGAAACCTGAAGGTACATGGGATGAAACTGAGTTCAAACAAGACAAGGGTCAATACAGAAAATGGGTAAATTCAGAAGAAACTGAACACTGAGGTACAGGGAAAAATAGTGGAACAGGTTCAAGTACCTGGTAGGTGTAGCTGAGGAGAACGGAAGTCTGAATGAGTACATCTACAGTAGAATCAAGGTGTTGCACTGAAATGAAACAAAGTGTCATTCGTGGTGATGTGTGACCGCATGCCAAAAAGTACGTTGTATAAAATAGTAGTACAGCATGTCATCCTGCATGACACAGGAACCTGTTTAGTGACGGCAGAGCAACTGATGGAGATGAAGTGCCTTGAGATGGGTTGTAGGATATACAGTGTGCAGCAGCTTTAGAAATAAACACATCAGGGTGGAGGTCAAAGTGGCCCCAGTAGTTGAGAAGGTCACGGACAACAAGATACAGTAGTTCTGTCATGCGTAGGAAAGTGGTAGATGATATGGTAAAGTATATCTGGGGAGACTGTAAGACTTAGAAACTGTGTTTAGATTAATAGTGAGGTTTCCAGTAGGTGTAGGTACTACAGAGTTCAGCTCTAAGCTCAGGCCTGTTCATTCTGGTGATGAACTACATCAGTAAACAGTTCAGAGGGAACAGATCAACAAATACGTTGTATGCAAATAATGTGGCACTACAAGAAGACTCTGTATACCTGCAGTTGTGATGTTAGGACATATAGCCAACAAACAGATGGACTGCATGACATAAGATGGCAATAGATGGGCTTCGCTGTTGAAGAAGGTAGAAGAGTGACTATGAATTAAAAAAAAATTGTGACAGATGATACGAACCCCACAACCCCATGTACAAATATGCAGAAAAAAAAGATGATGATGATGAATAGTCAAGCAAAACAAGATATCAATTCACTAAGTTAAAACAAACAAAATTTACTATTTCTAAAGTTATAACAAAACATTAACATTTCAAACAAAAATTTAAAGAATGCAGTACATTTATTAGCACATATTTTGATTTCAATATCAAACTGTAATTAAAGAACATTTAGTACAATAAGCAATAAGAAATCTTATGACTTAAGGTACAAAGGACAGCTCCAGTACTAGCTACAGTGACTGTCCCAAAAGTCTGAAATAACTGACTGTGATACTCGCTAATGTATGCAAAGTGAAGAATTTAGTTTTACAGTAGAAAATGTAATACCAAATGTTGTTTGCTTTAGAAAGCTTTTGAAATATAACAATCTCTCAAGATGTTGTAATAATTTCTTGTAGACATTAGTTTCACTATATAACCAAAAAAATGTAATTAAGTCCATGGTTTGGGCCTGTGTTCTTTAAAAGTGTGCATATATTTCTATGGCCATTGAAATGCAAGGTTCTCTGAAGTTCTTAGGAATCTGAAACCTCATAAACCAAATATATCAGCAGTTTATTATTAAAGCAATTATTCTTTAAGTTATTTTTAAATAATGCATTAAAGGGGATTATTATAGTTTCATAAATATCAGTACAGTTATTGAAAGGTTTGGGGTTGGCATAATGGCTAAGATGTGTACCTCACAGACACAAAGTGGAGGGTTTCATTTTTACCTTTGGTTACTCTCTTGTCTTTGGCTAGGCATGTAATTGTCCGCAGACTCATCATGTAGTATTTTCACCTAATTCAGTGCACATCCTTTCTGCAAGATGAAACAACTTAAGAGGTGATTTTATTTATATTTGGGTGGGTGTACAGCTGGGTCATCCCTGCAAAAGGTGGACAGGGGAGCACTTAACAGATATATTCCTGTGACTTCACAGAAGTGTTGTTTAGGACAAATTGCCTTACAGGTTTAGATGCCGTGGATTTTTAGTGGCGGTCTACACAAAACTAACCAACACTCCAGAGCGTGATCTTAAAACAGATGATTTTGGCTTCATATATGAAGTGAGCTAATGAGGCAGAAAATGTGAAAAAGAATTTTAATGGAAATTACATTATGTGCTGATATGTTTATATAATATTACACAGCAAGAAGAGCAATACATAGATAACCTAGGAAATACAGCTAGGATGCATGTAACTGTTTTAGGTTTTTAAGTATTCTGTCATATTAATAGCATGTTTTTCAACAGGATCTAGCAGATTTCAGTTGCATTAAAACATTATTGTCTGTAGCTTCTAAAGCACTTTTATATTTGCAGAATTGACAAAAACAATAACAATATTTCTAAACTAATGCTTGATTGTCACCACCTGGGTGTCCTGATCTTTGAAGAGGCTTTAAGATAATGGCAGGCTTATAAACGTTCCTCTAGGATTCTGATCCCTGTAAAAGAATCTCTTTCCAGGCCAGAGTCTGTCTAAATAAGTGATATGACCCCAGATCTTAGCTGAGCCATAGAGCTACATTGAAATAACCTGATTGAATCACCTATTGGATGACATGAGCTAATACACAGAATTATTTATGGCCCTAATGACTTCTCTTATCTGATTGATTTAACCAGATAAAGCTCTCAAGACTGTAGGCCTGATGTATTTTCTGCCTTTATGCAGTTCTTTGCATGCAGCCAAATAGATGTAATGATATAACAATCAAACATGCTTCTGTCTTACTTTTGGCAATTGAAATATTTTTATTTTTAAACATGATTCATGCTATTTTTATATCACCATATCAAGTGTTCCGATCAGCGACCCTGGCGACATTCTTTATATGGAGGATTATGGTCAGGTCCCAGAACATTACCAGCTTTTTATGTTTTTGATTTAGGATTGTCAAGAAATTCACCTTAAAGGGAGAAGAACAAAATGTGTATCTTGGCACCATTGTTATTAAAACACAATAAATGGCCTATGATAGAGCCCCAGTCATAATTCTTTGTAGTGCATGGAACTATATCTGCTGCATGTACTAATAGTTACAGAAAAAAATTAAAGAAAGCCAAGGTATTGACAAATTTTACTGGGCTTAAAAGCCAATTAAGCACTTCTGGCAGTCAAATGTCCGGAAGCATACCTCTCAGCTTCTTTACTTTTAAGAATTCTGAACAAATCCAAAAATAATGGGAGCTAAACAAAATAAATATTGCTCTAATTCACTTAAAATGTTAATAGAATAACAGGTTTTGCATCAGCATGCATTTTCTGAAGAATAAGAGGTATGAAACTTGACATTATTAACTGCAGCTGTCAATTATTAGTGATCAAATGATATGTAGTGAGCTAATGAGGCAGGAAACTTCAAAGAGAAACCAGACAAACAAAAATTTACTGAGAAACAGGAAAAATACAAGGCAGACTCCGGGATGTTCTGCCAAATTAGGGACAGTTAAGAGATGCAGCATGCAGAAGCAAAGTGCTCTTATGGCAGAAGATAAAACAGCTTTTAAAAGCTGCTAAACAGTTTGCTCTACCACAGTTTGTGTTTGTAAATGTGACAGTGTGAAACGTTATCAGGTTTTAAAAGCTGTTTCATCTTCTGCTGCACTGTCTGATGTGAGTCCCTAGTGTGAGGCCACATATTTTGATAGGTACACCTAAGTACTGTTAAGATCAGGACTCAGGCTATGTAAACATTTGACAAGTTTATCTTTTTTCCAAGTTTTGGAGCTTAATTGCAGTGCTCTAGTTTCATAGATTCATTGGTAAGTATTACGCTACCTGCCCTGGTGGGCTATTTAAATCTTAGCCAATAATCCTTTCAAATGTGAAAATCTAGCCCTGTACTCTGTGCCTGTGAGGTAAATACCTTAAACATTATACCAACCCCTAACCTCATAAAATAAAAGCCTGCTTTTTGCATCTTTGAGGTAAACACCTTAACCAGTATGCCAAGTTCCAGCTCTGAGCACATTATATCTTTATAATATCCTTCTCAGAGTAATGACTCCATATATTGGTTGCCAGAATAAATCAAGCAAACAGACATGATAATTTAAAATGCCAATATTCCAGAGATGTGACATAATTTTTTGTTTTTGTGAATCTAATCTAGTCATACTTATGGAAATGCTACTGTTGGCACAATGAAAACAGTTTTCCAGGTACCTGTAATTTGCTGCTAGCTGTTGTTGTTTTAATGCCCCTCCCCTTTTCCACTTCCAGATTTGTCTCGATCATTATTAAAAGTATTTGAGTAAAAACTCTATTTTGGAAACTCATTCCATATATCCAGCACTGTGTTTCTGAGGCAGAGCTATGTCAAATTTACATTGAAGTTGGTTCCTTATAAATTAATCTATATCGTTTTACCGACCACTGTCTTTCTCCAAAAGTTCTGCAACTTTCTACCACACATTTTGTCAACCATCCCTCCTAATCTCTGGAGTGAAGGGACCCAGTACCTTTTATCTTAACCCTATAGTCTTGTCCTTCCCCTCCCTTGATTACACCTGTTGGCTTTCTTTGTATCCTTTCCAAAATTACTGTATCCCTTTCCCTGTAGAGTACATAGAAATTATAATAATGCTCTAGCCGAGGCCCAAACTCTACTCAACAGAACAGGAGAATATTATCATCCTCATATCCTCTCTCTATTACACCACATAAATGCATCCTATTGGCCTTAGTTACAGCCTGTGTCACATCATATCTGATTGTTTGTTAGCACAGATGCCACTGCCACTGTCACCTGATAGATTCTTCTCATTACAGCTCTAAACAAGTTCTTCACCAGCCTGTAGTTCAAGTCTGAATTGTTGCAATCTCTATGCAACACTTTGCATATGTCAGTGCCAAATCATACCTCCTTAGGCTATTGCTGTCCCTTGTATTCATATCTCATGCAAGGAAGTTGATGCTGTTATATTATTATTATTATTATTATTATTATTATTATTATATATGATTTAAACACATTCATGGCTGAATACTAGGCTAACTACTCTGAAGGGTCATTTTCAGCATAGACAATAACCTGAGGTAAGAATCAAACCCTGAACCTTATGTCTGTAAGGTGAAAACCTTACCATTATATCAAACCTACTCTCAGGCTCAGTCCTGACCCCTGTGACATACACCTAGCCATCCCCACTACCTTCTGTATTGTTCCTTTCATCTGCATCTATACCCATGTAATCATTCCCCTTACCAAATTCTAGCAAGTTTTTTAATCAGCAACTGTCTCTCTAGCACAGAATTAAAATCACTAGTTACACTGAGGTAGACTACATCTGGCAGGATGAAATAATTCCTTAAACTCTTCATACTTAGTAGACTTCCTCTGTGATGCTGAATCACAAGTCCTAGATAACTGTGGATAGACTTCATCTATTCGGATGCACTTATTCACTTTTGCCTTGATCTGGCCGAACCCTGAGTCAAATTAGACTGGTGAACCCTTAAAGATGATTAATTTCCTAGAGCTTGTGGTACTGTAAAAATGCTCATAGATTTCCCCTGAAAATTTGCTTTGTCTGCTGTCAAGGCTAGGCTGACAGGTCTGTACTTTCCAGGGTTGTTCCAGATATCTATTCACTTCCCCCCCCTCCATATAATGAGACTACTGTAGCCTTGTATCAGTCTTCTGCTGTATAATACCTAACCTAATAGTTTGTATGTATTGTTGTAAGAGGATTCCGTAGTACTCCTGCTATATACTTCAATATTTTAGATGGAAAGGCTTCTAGATCAGATATATTTTCTTCTTTCAGCTTATCTGTTTTCTTCTCCATGCCTTTAATGATCTGATCCTACATCTGTTTATATTTCACCCAACAACCCACCTTTTTGGCTCAGACTGTTAACCTCCTTGACATCCTTGTGTAGATGGAGAAAAAGCAGTTATATGGCAGTTCTGCTTACTTCCTGTTCTATGTTATGTCTCTCCCTCCACTAATCATCTTCACCATATCTGTCTTACCCTTTCTTGTGCAAGTTAAATGGAGGACAAATCTGTTGCCCCACTACTCATCTGCCTCTGATAATTCCTTTTACATCCTGGCTCTAGCACACACACACACAGACACACACGCACATGGACATGTATTACCATGTCTGTGTTTCTCTGACTCCATCTCGTGGAATGATATCTGCTGCACACACCTCAGATTTCCATTAGCAACGTGACCTGTACCTCATTATGGACAGTGGAAGTTACACTGCTAATGTCAATGTAGAGGTTAGCTGATCATTTACTGGCCGCTATTTTCCTTGCGATACGGCTGTACATAATCATTTATTCCAGTCATAAGCATAATATGGGAAAACGGATAAGGAGGTGATGGCACAAAACAAAGGAGAGTAATACAAAAAGCTGGATTTTGTGTACGTTCTGAATGGTTGCTATGATCAAGCATAAGTAAATCAGAAATTCCCTATCATCAAAAGATGAAACACTTTGTTTTAACTGCAGCGATAATGAAAACAACAGTCATCAGTCGCAAAAAAGTCGCTGTCTAATGTGGTTAGAACATTTACTATGTGCACATTGAAATTCTACTTTGAAACAGCTAGGGAAGCAGCCACAAGGGCAGAGGGAGTGTAAAATATTCATAGTACAGTACCCACTTGGAATCTTTCCAGCCGCACACAACAGTTTGCAGATGTCTGATGTCAACCACTTCAAGAAGATATTTTTACATAACAACCCACACCTTCTGCTGAAGTTAAAAAGAGATGAAATTACAAACTCAGTGCAACCTTAATTCAGTAAGAAAACATATACCCTAAAGAAAACAGCAGATTCATATTTATTATTCACTTTTCCATGTCCATCTCAGGATCTGTGGGGGAAGGCTAGGAGTTAGGATACAATATAGAGTATTATCTGCTTTCTCATCATAATCAATATGTTATGTGTTTGAGACATGGATATCAAGAGATTCATCTCCACAGCAGTGAGAAGCAAAGCTCGAGAGGTGAACCATGAAATCAGCATCATGAACACCTAAATAATTATGATCAGAGAAACCTTATAATTCTTTGTAAAACACAAAGCTTCAGCTGCTCTAATGTGGTACTAGTTACAGGAAAAAGGGTTGGAGAACAACATTGTTTGAAGCTTTTAAAGGCATAAAACAGTTGGTGCCATTACATGAGCAGCAACGAGAAGCTAAGTAGACCCCTGATGGACTAGCCATTATATAAAACCTTTAAACACTTGTCTGTGTTTTTGTGTGGCAGCATCAGTTGTTTTACATGTTTTGAAAGTGTAAACACCTCCCAGAGCTGTTCAACGGAGGGTGCTACACATAATCTAGTGTGAGTCTTAAATATATTAGCTCTGAAAGGTGTGTAACAAAACTTATATAATACTGTGGCATAAGGAGCATAACACAAAGGGTTTTGATTGGGTCTCCAGTCATAACCATGTTATTATGTGTTTGAGACACGATTGCAAAAATTTCACCTTGAAAGGGAAGCCTGAGAGGTGAATCCTGTCATCCATGTTGAGAACACCTAATAAAGAGTTATGATTGTGAGCTCTGATTATAACTCTTTGTAGTGCATGGAGTTTTATCTACTCCATGTACTATCAGTTACAAAAAAAATGCAATTTTTTTTTTTTACTGGCTTGGAAGGTCAGTAAAGCACTTAGCTAGGGCTGCTGCATAGACATCAAGTAAAGAAAAAGTTGGGGGCATTTTTTAAATGCTGCCCTAATTTAAATAGGTTACTTATAGACTGTTTGTTTGTCTTTCGGCTTTTATCCGGTAAGGGGTCACCACAGCGGAACTCCGGTCCGCTAATGATTGGCAGTAGATTTTTACGAAACACTGAGGTGCCAGCTCAATGCCCAACCTTCAACAAAGGCACGCCCATTTACACACGCATGTCTTTCGAATGCTACCCAACTGCGGGGAGGACATGCAGACTCCACACAGAAGGCACTCCCAAGCCATGCCGAGAATCGAACGGGAGAACCTCTTGCTGTGAGGTAACAACACTACCGCTGTACCACCGAACTTCTGTGTACCAATTGTTACACACCTTTGAAAGTTTTATTATACTTGAGTCTTGCTGTATAGTAGTTTGTAACAGGTTTATCTTTTTTCATTTTGGGAGCAAAATCACTGCACTGCATGCACTGGGGGAAATAAAAACAACTCTGTCTTGATCCCCTCTGATATCAAAGAGGTACATAACAAGTTGTGTTAATGCACCATTTTAAGGTGGTGTACTCTAGTTGTTCTGCTAGAGTAAACCCTTTGTCATCCATGGAACAACACTGTGAAATTGAAATAGAAATTTAAAGCTGTAAAACATATCTTGCTGCCCCCCCCCCCCCCTTAACTAAACATACTTCAAAATGGTAGGCTAAAGTGTTTAAGAACTTTTAAAGCTGTTAATCTTTTTCAGATACATTTAGCTTCTGGCTGCTGCCTAAGTTATGGTGTTTTATTTCTGTGTAACTATTTATGTACTGAAGAAGCTGAAAGTCAGTGTACTATAAAAAACTATGATTGGACTCCTCCAATTGTAACTATTCATTATGTGTTATTGACATGGAGATCAATTTACAGTTTCACTTCACTCCATTCTCAGGGATTCTTTACATCCGTGTTGTGAATACATAACAAATTGGTTATAATTAGAGAGACCCAGTCCTTATCTTCTGTTATTTTCCTTATTTTAGAGTATAATCAGCATGCTCCAGGTACTGCAAGACAGTTGTACTGATGGAAAGTATTATGATTATTTAGTATCCTCTCAGGTTGATTCATATAGCAGCGCCCTGTGGAAAGGTTCCTTTAATTCAAGGAAGTCAGTTTGTTTGTGATAACATAACAATTTGACCATTCACTACGGAACATTTCCTGGTTAGGATGTAGGGCAATAAATGAATATCCATGTAATTAAATGCGTGACAGAATAGTATAGTATAGTATAAAGGTCATGTGATGTGAAGTTACATTACTGTTTTGGTAACACTGCTTAAGTAAAAGCATACCACAATACCATGTTAGCATATATTAGCTTCACTCACTGTTATGCTTTGCATAGTGGGTCAAAACCACCAACTACATCTCTATGTCCCCTATAAAATGCTGCTGTTTTGGGGAGTTAAGGGGCACTATCCCTCTTTACAAAGTGTAACAGGGAGTAACACCATTAGAAGTTATTCACTTAGCATAGAAATGAAGCATACCTTTTGTAATACACTGTGCTCCTAGGGAACTGTCATCTGAATGTATGAAACTTTTTTGTTTACTTCTGCACTGTAATGGGTGCTTACTACCATATGTTCTATGTACAGTGTCTAAAGACTGGTCACATGAAAGTGCTGTACAAGATACTGCCGTTGCATGTCCAGAAATGACCAGATCCAGAGACATGTGGAACACAGAGCAGAAATTAAGGTACCCTGAAAACTAGAAGAGAACAGATTTCAGTCAGAATTGCATTAAATCTAAGGCATAGAATCATAGGTATGGAGTTGTGTTCTGTAGACATGGAGAAAATGATTCATACATGTATGCACGTGTGTGTGTGTGTGTGTGTGTGTGTGTGTGTGTGTGTGTGTGTGTGTGTGTGTGTGTGCATGATTGTTATGTGAGTTATTGTTGCATGCATTTCATTGCATGCTGAAATGCTGATATTTTTTGTCGGTGGTACAGTTGGTCCAATTATGTAACAGTCAAAGTTTATTATATCAACTGTTACATCGTAACTCCTGGGCCTTTTCATTTTTTTTTTGTGTCTGGGAAACCCTGTATTTAGTATATTTAAATTCTGGGATGTTGGGGATAGAAGGACACACGTAAAAGTTGTTTTTTCTTTTTCTTTTTGTAATCACAAATGTAACCTACTAGTTTACATTTTTTTAATTACTTTTTTCACTGATTTTGGTTACAATTAATGGTAATCACTGATTATATGATGCTTTGTGTTTTAATCAAACTCACCAACTCGTATATACCTATATATATATATATATATATATATATATATATATATATATATATGTATGTACAGGGCTTATGTTGCACTACACCTGGAGTAGTGAGTGCAGTTCTTATAGCCATAGCTCAAAAATCATTTAAGTACATCAGAACTTGAGTAATCAAAGTAGCCATCACAGTAAAAGAAATGGTTGTAAGTGACACAAAAGATGTACTGCAGATGTACAATCTGTTCGGTCTGCAGGTGTCTAGATTCGGAAGTGTAAAGCAGCAGTCGAAATGTGTTGTATATTACAGGAAAAATAAGGAAATGATGATGAGAATATAAACAGAAACCGTGAACAGAGTAATTTAAGGCAGGGCTGAGGCTCTATTTCATAAAAACGTGGCAAATAAGTGAAATATTCTTCCTCAAGAGGCTGTTACTTGCAACAGTATAAAGAAGACATATCTAATGAAAAATTGTTTAGAAAACTGCACTTTTTTCCAGAGCCCTGAGTTTTTCCTCATAGCAAGTGTTTAAATTCATATTCTGATGCTGATTCTCCAGTGCAGTGTAAGAAGGAATGTTACACTCCTCAGGTATTGATGTTAAAATAAGGTGGTGCTGCTTATGGGGATATGTTCAATACAGAGGAACATGCCAGCAAGCATTAATATAGCTTTATCTGTGTTTTATTCACTTTTTTTTTTCACAGTTCCACAATTGAGACTATAGACCCAATGTGTCTCACTAAAAGAGGTATTGTGGTCCACCCACTCATCAAATTTTCATAAAATTCTGTCTGTGGGTAATATCGTTCTCATAGGTTCATAGGTTCATAGGTTCATAGGTTCATAGGTTCATACTAGGCTATCTGCCCAAGGGCATTTATAAGCCTAGCCCATAGTTATTTGGCTTTCGCCACCCCTTTAGTTTGAATAAAACTATGCCTATTATTTTGCTGTGCCTCTGTCAAGCAGTGACACTGAAGTAATCCCTGGGGTATATCTGCGATCCCCCATCCATTGGTCAAGATTCCTCTTGAACAAGGCC
Source organism: Protopterus annectens (assembly GCF_019279795.1). Classification (NCBI taxonomy): domain Eukaryota; kingdom Metazoa; phylum Chordata; order Ceratodontiformes; family Protopteridae; genus Protopterus; species Protopterus annectens. The sequence continues at coordinate 660,694,811 of NC_056743.1, read as the reverse complement.
AGCGAGGTGCTCTGCCTCACATGTACCGGGATTTTGTTCCACAGCATAGGGAGTCTCTGGGTGATGAATCTGTCCCTCCAGCATGTTCTATTAATAACCATGTCAAGGTTTAAGTCTCCCGCCCTTGTGGTTCTGAGGGATCTAGATTTTTTGAGGTGAAGCATATTCATCAAATCAGGGTTTGACATGGCCTTATATGTCAGGCACAGGTCACCTCTGAGCAAGCGGTATGAGACTGAATAGAGCTGGAGTTCTTTCAGTCGGGCAGCATAAGACATATTTTTGAGACCCTTTATCCTTTTGGTGAGGAACCTTTGGGGCCTTTCCAGCTGCTGCAGGTGTCTGGTCAGATACATTCCGAATGGGGCATTGTACTCAATCATAGGTCTAATGAGTGATGAGTACAGAGGCGATGACCTCCCTTGATCTAGATGTGAATCCCTTCATGATCAGGTGGGCAATGTAGAAGGTTTTCCTAACTACTTTAGCAACATGAGTGTCAAGCGAAGGCTACTGTCAACCTGGGTCCCCAGATCCCTGATGACTTCTTCTGTGCTCAGTGGATTGCCACCTATATGGTAGCTAGGGGTAACCTTGTTTTTCCCGAAGGGTATGACTATGCATTTCTTGGCATTTAACTTTAGGCCATGGCTCTGGCACCAGTTATCCGTTTCTGTGAGGCCCTTCTGAAGGATATCTGTGTCAGATGTGTTTTCGACTATGGCGCCCAGTTTGCAGTCATCTGCAAACTTTGTCAGCCGTAACCCTCCTGTGTTTGCTTGTACTTCAGAAAAGTAGATGCCGAACAAGAGTGGACCCAGGACTGAGCCCTGTGGGACACCACTTGTGACAGGCTTTGAGTCTGACATGGCTCCAGCAACTCTGACCCTGTGGGTTCTGTCACTTAGCCAGTTTGCAACCCATCTTGTGATGTATGGGTTTACATTCAAGCTGATGAGGTTTTTGATGATACCTGAGTGGGGTATTGTGTCGAAGGCCTTTGCCAGGTCAAGGTAGGCTGTATGGACTGCCTTTCCCTCATCAATGGCCTTGGTGACTGTCTCGAAAAAGTCAACCAAGTTTAAAAGGCATGATCTGCCTTTGACAAAGCCAAACTGGGTTGGATCCAAAGTCTGCAAGTTCCCTATGTCTTTATTTATGAGTTCCATTATGATCCTCTCCATGGCTTTGCAGATAAGGCTTGTCAAGCTAATGGGATGGTAATTTCCAGGGTCGGTGGAGGCACCGCCCTTGTGAAGTGGGACCACAGTCGCCGTGCGCCACTCCTTGGGTACGTATCCTGAGGTGAGGCTAAGATTAAACAGCTGTCCTAACTGCGGGCTTAATTCCTCATTGAGTTCATGGAGCACACAGCCGGGGACACCATCCGGTCCCATGGATGCTGTGTTTTTTGCTTTGGAGAGAGCAGTTCTCACCTGGGCGTTGGAGATGTTTGGGGGGCTACAGTCCTCTGGTATAGATATCTCTCCTTTTGGGGGGGAGGGGGGGGAGAAGTTTGCACTGAACCTGTCAGCCAGTATGTTTCTGCTTATTCAAGATAGGAACTTAGTATGATTAATATAGTAAAAACTACCTGCCTTCTAACCATTCTGTGTAAGAATTTACCCTGGATTTTTTTTAACTCCGCACTAACTAGTAGACCAATTTTCAGAATGCATTGTAACCCCAAATGTAGCCAGCCCCCATCCCTGGAATTTAATAATTAAAAAATTAAAATATTATGTGTGCGTATATGGGTGCTAGTGATTATACTGAGTAGATGTTACGTCAGCTGTTGTCTAGCTGATTATGTATGGTCAGCTAGGCAGTTGATTGCCAGGTGTGTGAGATGAAATAAATACAGGGGTTTGGAAATTTGCCCTTATCCCATCTTTTTTCCTATCTCAGAGTTAGTATATATAATTAGCAGGGAGCTTGTTCCCATGGAAAAAAGACATGTTTTTTTTTTCATTTTCAAAAAATTAAAAGATCAAATGCACCATAGCTGTTCCTCAGTGCATGCATATTGCTGCACTGACTTCCATTTTTTCAACCATCTCCAGTTTGTGCAGTTAGCTTTGAGTGTTTTCACTTGTATGTGGTGTGTGTATATATATATATATATATATATATATATATATATATATAATCATGCCATCCAGGCATTCTGAATACTTTGGAAACACTGGAAAAAATGCCTTTAACAAAATATATAGTTTAATGAAATAAAATGTGGGTAACAGTTCTAGCACTTTGTAGGAAATAATTTGTTCTAGAAGTTTTATATCATGACATATAGGGCACATGCCTTGCTGTGCTCTTGATTCTGTATTTTATAAGCAGTGAACTAGAGGTTGAATATTAAGTAATTTGTTACTACACTATTTTTTTATGGTCCAATCATTGGATCATGATTGGCAGATCTCTGGCTGCTTGTCTGCTGTTACCCTTATTAAGATGGCGCCTTTATTAACCATGTTAGCAGTTAATTACTGTACGCATGCAAGTCAAAGATTCGGGTATATAAAATTTCAAAGGTTTTCAGATGTTTGATTGTTTTGCTGTTAATCAAGGCTCTAGTTTCCTCCAATATTCCAAAGACTTGTCGAAAGTGTCAACTTGTGAATCTTCATCCTGCTTATAGGTGTGAGTTTGTATGCTTCCTGCAATGAACTGGCACTCTATTTAGTGTCTGTGTCTTATGCCTGTTACCTGCTGTAACAGCCAATGGCTTCACAGGATAATGTGTTCATCAGAAGATGGAGGGATAAGTGATGCTGCAAGCAGCAGTACCAGTGCTGAGACCATCAATTTTTCATTCCTCTAAACTTAATTATGTAAGTTTGAAATTACACTTTGCCCTAAAAAAGCTCTTCTTCTTTCACAATTTCCCCTGGCTACTACAACTAGAGTTTCATGTTCGTTCATTAAAAGACTGAGGTTTCACTTTCTAGACCACAAATCTGTAAGAAATAAATGTTTAGGCCAGTTTTGACCTTTACAATCATAAAAGTTTCCTTACGCATTTTGTGGTGTCAGACATGCATGTTTTATTTCTGCTTGCGCTGTAGCTTTGAAAAGACAGACAGACATAACTGCTTAGGAGAGAACTAGATGCATTCTAATGCGGAACAGACATCTTTTCCCTTATTCCTTATTTTGCTTTATGCACTCAGAACAAATGATGTTTCCTTACGCATTTTGTGGTGTCAGACATGCATGTTTTATTTCTGCTTGCGCTGTAGCTTTGAAAAGACAGACAGACATAACTGCTTAGGAGAGAACTAGATGCATTCTAATGCGGAACAGACATCTTTTCCCTTATTCCTTATTTTGCTTTATGCACTCAGAACAAATGATGTTTGCAAAAAAAAAAAAAAAAAAAATTCTGAAGGAAAAAGTCCCTACTATTTGTTGCCTGCAAATATATGTTTCAACATAGCTTGAGAGTTTTATTAACTAAGCTAGGAAATAGAAAATGCTGTTCTACTTTGCTGTTTTCAGAAGCAGCATCCTTATCTCCATGTGCACCATTAGACTCCCTAAACAGAGAAAGATTTGGAAATATATTTTACTTCTATTTAAACTAATACCATTGTTTCTTGTTTTCTTTTTTGTCATCTCAAGTAAACTTTTAGCTGGACAGCATATTTGCACTATATTGAGCTAAAAAAATAGAATCTTGCTCCATATCACAACTAGATTTCTGAAGAAAGTCATAACTGCATAATATTTATTCTATGTTGTGCATATTATGTTATTGTGTCTTTCGGCTTTTCCCGTTTAGGGGTCGCCACAGCAGAACTCCGGTCCACTAATGATTGGTAGTAGATTTTTATGTGCCGAGTTGCCGGCCCTGACACACAACCTTCAACGAAGGTACGTCCATTCACGCATGTGAGAATCGAGCAGGACAACATCTTACTGTGAGGCGACAACGCTACCGCAGCACCACCACCGCATTTAACATGCTGTGCATATTAATATTATATTATTAATATTATGCATATTATGTGCTTTACTTAAATTGTTTCAGTTAGCACTTTAGTGAACATCAGTGCAGCTGCATTAATTTTCCTCATACTGCACACATTTTCTAAAGTTAGTAGTGAATGGTTTGTTTTTGCGGGTAGTGAATTATTCTTCAGAATGTCAGAGAGAGTTACATAATATCAGACAAGGTGATTTTGGTTTCTAGTTAGACAGTCAGCAGGGCATTCTGACTCTAAAGTGAGAAGATGGCGCTTATCATCTGTGTGAAGTCTGTCCCGTTCCATCAGTACATCATTCATTATTACTGCACTGTGCTGCTAGCATTTTAGGTTCCAGCACTAGATTAGAACCCCTAGCCTTTTAAATTAAAAATGGTTATGTTATAGCAAGAGTCACACACATCACACCTCTCATCTTGTTTTCTCTGAAATGTGTAACACATGATCAAAGCTAAGATTGTATGGACAAACCTAATATAACCAAATACACTGATGTTTATAATATTTGTAGACTTCAGAATATAATGGAGTTATGTGCAGTTATGCTTTAAAATATCCTCAGTGAAAGAAAATACAGAAGACGTTTAGAGAAACAATGCATGCCATATCTCCAAATGTGTGGAATTTGACAGGTGGGTTTCTCTAATCGCTTTAGGCATTGAATAATTTAACACAAATAGTCTTAAAATGCATTCTGTCAACTTCATTAAGTAGTATTTGTTTCACTGAGATCATTATTTGTTCTGAGGGTGTACAAAACATTCACTAATGCCAAAGCCATACCAGCAGATCACAAAGGTGTGACACCTGTAAATCTTACATGTTACCCACACAAAGTATTCTGGAACAGAGAATATTGCATCAGTTTCCACACACGCTGCAAATGGTTTTAGGTATAATAAGCTGCAACTCTGAAATTCTAATGTTTGCAAGTCTGCCAGCACTCCGTGCTCAGGGATAAGGGACAAAGCTTCTCATGACAGAATATTTGCATTAAAATAATGCAGCATGCCTAACGAATTATAAACTTGTGAGATATAGCATGGCATAGACTTTGCACATTATTAATTTCACATTACGCAATTCAGTGGCTGATCAGCATTTTACACTAATCATTTGACAGGTCTTCATAAACTGCATCCTTCCATGGGCATCTTGTAAAGTTTATGAAATCGATAGAAGTATACTTTAAATGACTTTCACAATTTTTGAAAAGTCTTAAAATTTCCACACAGTGGGAAATCTGTTATCTGTACTGCTCAATCCATTCAACAAAGTATTCCTCACTGTTTTCTGTCCCAAAACTCTAAAGGGAATGTTTTCTTCAACTATATAGTTGAATCTATTTGCACATGTCTATCTGTACAAGTCTAGTTACTTTCGATTAAGATAAGGAGTTGCATATGTACTTGTTTGTTATATTTCCTGCATCACTAAAGTGCATGTTAGGAATAGCAGTGTCATAGACACAATATTTTTGAATGGTATGCTAATTTATAGAAAATATCCCCCTCCCCCAAAAGTGAAGTTCCCATAAGGTGCATATTTCCAGATATACATTTTTATTTCTAACAAAACGTCTTAACCAAAAAACACAATTGGTCAACTACTCTAAAAAAAGCAGTTAATATACGTAATCACAAGTCATGATACATATTCAATCTTTAAAAAAATATGACACATCTTATTACACAAGAAGTATACATTATTTTTAAAAGAGCACATCATGATATACATTGTATATGCCTGGCTACACCCAGAAATATAAAGGTGTTAGATGGACTCCTTTTATATATAATCTTGTAATTTCTGATACAATTCATAAGTGTGTCATTTTTCACATTTTAGAGCACATTATACAGAATTGTCTGTTATAGTGTTTTGTAGTGGTTTAATACAAATTATGTGTACAAAAGTTCCATTGTCAGTCCTGAAATAACATAAAGTGACGCACAGTAAACCAAAATTGTTTTCTCTCTTTAGAGAGCTTCCAGAACATGTCACCATACAGGAGAACTTTGACACTGGATCCATACACCACCCAGTTAAAAATAAGCAATCTCTAGTCAGTATCACAAAAATGTATAAAACCTGCACTGGAATCCGACCTATTGGCAGATTGGTTGTTGTGATCTCACTTGTTTGCATTACTAATCATTCCAATAAATACTGTATTTAGTAAGAACATACTCACTTAAAAAGTCAGCAGTAGTTTTATAGCAAGCTTCTAGATCTTTTCTAGGTTCTGATTAGCAAAAGAATCTCAACATTTTAATAAGGTAGGTCATTCCTGATCATTAGCAGATACATTAAACTGTTAGATGTTTTATTGTTCATTTGTGTAGCACATCTTTCAACAAGATATTGGAAAAGTCAAATCTCTAGCACATTGTTACATAGACCTCTTTTTTGTTTGTTCTTTAGGCAAATAACACATCTAGTATGGTGCATCCAGAGATATCAGGTAAGTACCTCTGAAAAGCCACACCAAGCCATTTGGACGATGATCTAGAAAGAGTTGAAAAACTACTGTTTCTCAGAAAAAAATAGATGAATGGTGTGTATGCGCACATGAGCAAATGATTCTGTTTATGCATATGGGTGTGTGTGTGTGTGTGTGTGTGTGTGTGTGTGTGTGTGTGTGTGTGTGTGTGTGTGTGTGTGTGTGTGCAAAATACCAAAACAGTTGATGCTTTCAACCATACCTGCTATGTTGTGACAGAACTTCTAATTCCTAACCAGTAGTAGAAAAGGAAAAAGCTGTTAGATTGGACTGGTAAAATGTGGCAGGAATTTAAGGGCTCACGGCACATTGGAAATATCAGGCACATGGTGATAAATTTCTCTGGTGTTAGCATTTATGTAATGAATCCTATAGCAGTTATCCTTTCAAATTACTAAGAATATAATAATCTCACATATTCATAATCATAATGTTCATTTAGAGGGCACCTGCTACAGTTTTTTTTTTCTTGTCCCAGATTAATTAATAAGGTTACTTTTTATTTAATCCTCTGGATCACCTCCATGACAGTCTACTTGTTTTTAATACAGATTTTTTAATTTTTTTATTTTATTTGCACTTTGTTGATTGGGTTAGTTCTACTAGGCCAACGGCCTCTTTTAAGGGGAGACCTGAGGTGGTATTCATAGTGATTAGGGGAAGTTTGTATAAGACATTGGGGAACTTCTCCTACTTTTTTTTTGATAAATGCCATGAGATCATTCACATCCTCCTGAGCTACCAACAATGCAGGCAGAAGGGAGCATCAGTTTAATGGTTCATCTGAAAGATGGCACATTCCGGTGTGTTTCACCCTCCTTATGCTATTCCCATGGTAGGGGAATGGAGCCCCCTGAACTAAAGGCAAGTGTGTTATCTATCGAGTCACTGACACATCATTATAGCTGCTTCATAAGATGTTAATTTTAGTTGTGTGGAGTGTGCTGTAATATAATGAAAAAAAACAGTTAAATGCACTGAGTTTTCTTACACTTTGGTATAGGAAATCAATGGCCTGGAAAACCACAGCAGGAACAAAAGAAATACGGCATACGGTATGGCCAAACTACTACTTGCAGGTGACTTGTACATCTGTTGGGACATTATGCCTTGTTACTGAAATTCTAATCATGACAGATGGAGTGGGAGGGGGCATTATAGCTCATTGGAATGATCTCTCTACTTGCCAAGTGTGACTGAGCTTTACTATTTTGCAGAAATAGGAGATATGTGATTTGCTTAAGCAGATAATGAATATAAATTGTTAGAGAAGAACTGTACACAGCATATTGCTCATGGAAACACACACAGAGCTGGCTGAACATTATATTAGCACCATGGTAGCCACTGATGGGAATCAGCATGGTTAACAGCTGTAATAGCAAAAAAAAAATAAAAATACTGTAGGAAACAGTTTAAGTGAGCAATCCAGTAGACCAACAGACTACCTGAAGTTATTTGTCTAGAAATTTGTTTGACAGACTTGTTTAGAATAAATCACAAGGTCAGCAAAACAGACCCATATTTATTAAATACAAAACAACACTCTAGTGCCTTGGCTAAAAAGCCTTCCAGGAATAGCAAACACTTAAAACCATTCATATAAATGCAAACCATTCTTATAAATACAAAAAACTAAACAATCAATTACATAATTATACAATCAGCCAAACAAGTGAAGTAAAACACTGGGCGGCACAGTGGTACAGCGGTTAACATTGTCACCTCACAGCAAGAGGTTCACCGGTTCGATTCTCGGCTGAGGTGCCTTCTGTGTGGAGTTTGCATGTTCTCCCTGTGTTCGCGTGGGTTTTCTCCGGGTACTCCGGTTTCCTCCCACATTCCAAAGACATGCATCTGGAGCATTTCTCCCCGGGCCTCCGCTGAAAACAGGCTCTGTGGAACCTAGTCGGACTTTCCCGGTCAACAAATGATAAATAAAAAAAATAAAAAAATTAATTTCCTGATTCAGACCACTGGGGACAGAATACCACATTTTAAAATATACATGGATATAATAATTTATTTTTAAATGTTTTATCACTAATAAAAAAAAAACATTACTAACTTTCTCCAAAATAGAAGCCTCTAAAACAGAAAAGTCAGAGTTATGGAAAGATTTAAAATGAGCAGTAGGGCTCTTCAATTTACCATGTTTAATCTATCTAATATGTTCCTGTAATCTAGTTTAACATTTTTGATTGCTTTCCCCAATGTAAAACAAATCACAGGGGGGTCTCAAAATATAAATAATGCCCTCAGAATTACTATTTAATCTATCTAAAGCATCAAAACTGATGCCATTAATAAAGGGAAAAGACCTCACAACATTAACACAGGAGGAGCAATTACCACAAGAAAAAGTAACCTTGTCAGTCAAAGAAGTAGTTAACAATGCCTCAGGTAGATCAAAAGAACTGCGAACCAAAAAATCCTTAAGGCTTCTACCCCTTCTATATGAAATACTAGGTTGATTATACAACAACGCAGATAGCTCTTTACTTTTCAGTACATAACCCCAATAATATTTAACTAAAGAAACAACCTCATCACTAAAACAAGAAAAAGTAGTCAAAAATATAAATTTTTCTTAGTTCTGGCATTAGTAACATTAATGTTCTTATTACTACACTTAACTCAACCATCCAACCCATAAACAAGAGAAATTATGCAAACTTTCAATAGCTGATGTATCCTGGGTTCACCATATTAAGAGCTGATTCAACCAAAAAAAATTATAACCCCTAGAAATAAACATTTCAGAAGTTCTAAGAATCTGCTGTCCCCAGTCCTCAGCATTATTACACAGTCTCTTAAGTCTAACAAATTCACCATATGGTAGAGAGGACAGTAGGTGGGGGGATGGCAACTAGTACCATGTAAAAACTGTCCCCCATCAACAAATTTCTGATGAACTGATGTCCTTAGAAAACCATTACTACAAATAAATTAATATCCAAAAAGAAACATCTGTATGGCATTGGAGGCCCTCAAAAAAGAAACCAAAATGATTATAATTTAAAAATTCATAAAACATTAATACACATTCACTACCCCTCTTACAAATAAAAATCAAATCATCAATAAAACGGTAATACTTTACCACAACATTTTTGAAAAAATGATGCCTATAGATATATTCAGCCTCAAATAGACTCATAGACAAATTAGCGTACATATGGCCAAAAGATGTCTCCATTGCTGTTCCCTGCAACTGATGATAAATATTATCATTAAAAGTAAAATAGTTGTGTAGTGTGCATTAAACAAAAATAAAGTAAATTCAGAATATAACAAGACAATGATGAATCCCCCAAAAAGTATTGTACAGCATCCATACCAAAACTATGCTTAATATTAGTGTAAAGACTTTTAATAACAAGTGTTATAAAATTCATATTATCAGTCCATTCAAAATTCAATAGTTTGTTCAAAAACTCACTACTATCCTTAATATGTGGTGGAAGTTTATTAACATATTGATAAAAATATTCATGTAAAAAAAGACCAATATTATACGAAAAATATCTTCAACAAGCTGAGACTATAGGACGTCCCGGGGGTTATGGGTATCTTTATGAATTTTAGGGAAACAGTAAAATTAACCCAATTTAAAATGTTCTGCATTAAATTTTTCCTCACTGTCTCCCTTAGTAAAATAACCCAAACACCACCCTTTAAACAGTAAGTCACTAATGGCTAACCTGAATGCATCAAAACTAACTTGATCATAAACTTCCCTATTGTCCAAATGATCTATACACATTCTTAAATAATGTCTAGCATCCATAATCACAATTGTATTGCCTTTATCAGATGGTTTGATGATCATTTTTTTTTGTTTACTTAACCACTGTAAATCTTTCCATACATTTTTAGATATGTTAAAAGACAACTTACATCTATTCCTATTAAAACAACTGTAAGCTTTTTCAACCCTAAAATTCAGCATGCCAGAAAACTGTTGAATAACTTCAGGTTTAAAAGGTGGTAAATATGTAGACTTCTTTTTGATACTATCCATATTCAGCAGACAATAACCACTGATAACTGTACTGTCCCCGGGTCAGAAATACATAAATAGAAACTCTCCTTACTCTCATTAAAACTTTCATCTAGCACATTAACACAAGAAGCATCAACGTTACTGAACATACTTAAGTGTACATTAAGTGTAATTTATGAACTAGTTTAAAAATATCACATTTTAAAATGTGCAAATGTGGAAGCACTGTAGGTACAAACTTAAGTCCACAATTCAGAACTAACAATTGAGAATCAGATAGAGAAAAAACAGAAATATTTATAACCAAAGAAACAAAGTCATTAATACCGTTTACTCTTTTTGTGCTGAAATTGTCCATCCCTTGCTGCTGTCATGCTGCCGGTCTCATAATTATTCCATTTTCGTTTTTTCCCACTGTGTAAATTTCGTCCATCCTTAGATTAGCCCTGGGCTTCTGAAACTTAATTTCAATTATGTCCAAAAGGATCCTGTACAGGTGGTAGTGGAGGATAAGAGTGACTGTCACTATCCACATCACTGGAAGCAGCCATACTATATGAAGAAGCAAAAGAAACCATCTTGCTTCTAACACTTCCTTTTATCTTACGATGACGTAAACCCGGGGAACCTGCCTTCTGAGTGATCTTCCACAAGAAGGCATGATTATGTTCATAATCCTGGAGGTCTCTTCTTAATTTAACCATTTTTTATTAACCAAATCCAGTTTATACTGTTTCAATTTCTCATTAGTGTCACATAAATACTGATCGATAAAGGAAGGAGATAAATAAGTACTCAGTTCAACACAGACTGCATTCACCTCAGTCTTCAATTTACGTTATTTGACCCCATCTCTTTCAATGAGTATATTGATCCATTATTCAGCACGGTGATGTGCCACTGCTAACCACTTCCATTGAAACTTCCTATTCTTCTCATCAGTCAAATCAAAAGGAGATGAGGGAGATGTAAAGGCTCTTAAGCCTCTGGGAGTGATGTCCAGTTCCACATAAAGTTTTAAACCAAGCAAACCCAGGTGAATGGCCGTTTCTTTAAATAGTAATTCTCAAGTTTATTCAACTAAGTATGAGACTCCTTTGGTAACACAATAGAATGCTGACCAACATTATTGAATGGATTATCCATTCTCTTGTTCTCTTGTTATGCTTCTGTCCCAAAGAGCAGGCACAGTTCTCATATTGCCAGTTACATCCAAACGTTCATTATTACCTTCATTCCCAGTTATAATAAAACTATCAAGCGTTCTTTGACTATGATCAGTGATTTCTTCTCTAAATATCTGAGTTAAACAAAGGAGGACTGTTCACTGGCATTAAGAGCAATTAATACTGATCACAAAAAAATAAAATAGAATAGGTTCATAGATTGGTACTAGGCTATCGGCCCTAGGGCCTATACAAGCATAGCCATAACAACTCCCTGGCTATTTCTTCCCACAATATTTACTTCCATGGACCCCTGTCTAGCAGGGTGACTGACTTGAGCCCCGGGATGAATTTCCTATCTCCCATCCAATTTTCAAGGTTCCTTTTGAAGAGGGCCAAAGAGGTGCTCTGCTTGATATGTATGGGTAGTCTATTTCAGAGTCTGGGGAGTCTCTGGTTCAGAAACCTATCCCTCCAGCATGTCTTGTTCATTGTGATGACAAGGTTTAGATTCCTGGAGCATGTGGCTCTGAAGGATTTGGATTTCTTTAAGTGTAGTATGTCCAAGAGCTCTGGGTTTGACATGGCCTTGTATGTTAAGCAGAGATCACTTCTGAGTAGACGATATGCCAGAGAGTATAGCTGGAGGTTTTTTTTAGATGGTCAGCATAGGGCATCTGCTTTAGGCCTGTGATTCTTTTAGTGAGGTATTTCTGTGGCCTTTCCAATTGTTGCAGATGTCTTGAGAGGTACATACCAAATGGGGCATTGTATTCTATAATGTGTCTAATGAGGGATGAGTACAGTGGGACAATGACCTCCTTTTTTCTGGATGAAAAGCCCTTAGTGATAAGGTACATAGAAGGATTTCCTGACTGTTGAGGCAATGTGGTTATCGAAGGTGAGACCACTGTTCACCTGTGTCCCTAAGTCTCTTATCACGCTTTCAGTGTTTAGTGTACTGCCACCTATGTGGTATTTCACGGGTACATGTTTTTTCCTGAAGATAATAACTATAAATTTCTTGGCATTGAGCTTGAGCCCATGGCTCTGGCACCAACCATCTGTTTCTGTAAGGCCCTTTTGTAGAATATCCACATCATTTTGGGATTCATTAATGGCTCCCAGTTTGCAGTCATCTGCAAACTTTGTTAGCCAGAGTCCCTTAATGTTGGTTGTACTTCAGAGAAGTAGATGCCAAACAAGAGCAGTCCCAGGACTGAACCCTAAGGTACTCCACTTGTCACTTGTCTGGAGATGGATTTGGAGTCGGCTACTTTTACAGTGTGGGTTCTGTCAGTAAGCCAGTTGGCAACCCATCGAGTGATGTAGGGATTAATGCCCAGCTTAGTAAGTTTATCTATGATTCCAGAGTGGGAGATGATGTCGAAGGCCTTGGTGAGTACCAGATAGGCTGTGTGGACTGCCTTACCCTTGTCCACAGCTCTGAAGACTGATTCAAAGAAGTCAATCAGGTTCAGGAGACAAGATCGGCTCTTCATGAAACCAAACTGGGTGGGTCCAGTGTTTGAAGGTTGCCAATGTCTTTGTTTATAAGTTCCATGATAATACTTTCCATGGCCTTGCAGATCAGGCTCATCAGACTGATGGGGCAGTAGTTCCCAGGATCCAAGGTGGCTCCCCCTTGTGGAATGGGATAACTGTAGCTGTGCACCACTCAGTGGGCATGAAGCCAGACCACAAGGTCAGCAAAACAGACACAAATTTATTAAATACAAAACAACACTCTAGCACCTCATCTAAAAAGCCTTCCAGGAGTAACAAACACTTGAAACCAATCATGTAAATACAAAAAAACTAAACAATCAATTACATAATTATCCAATCAGACAAACAAACTGAAGTAAAACATTCCATTTAATTTCCTTATTCAGACCACCAGGGGGCAGAGTACCAGATTTTAAAATATATAGATTCTTTATATAATAATTTATTTTTAAACGTTTCATCAGTAAAAAAAAACAAAAACATTACTAACTTTCTCCAAAACAGAAGCCTGTAAAACAGAAAAGTCAGAGTTATGGAAAGATTTAAAATATTGGGCAATAGGGCTCTCCACTTTACCATGTTTAATATATCTAATATGTTCCTGTAAACTAGTTTTACATTTTTATTTGCTTTCCCCAATGTAAAACAAATCACAGGGGCATCTCAAAATATAAATAATGCCCTCAGAATTACAGTTAAATCTATCTAAAACATCAAAACAGATGCCATTAAAAAAGGGAAAAGACCTCACAACATTAACACAGGAGCAACAATTGCCACAAGGAAAAGTACTTTGATGTAGACTTGTTTATACTGCAGAACTGGAAGCATTTTCCATAACTGTCTCACTGCTTGGTTGAGTACATCTGGTGTTTGGACAAATAATTATATGGGAATCATATGGGTATGTGATCCAACGTGGGTCAGCATGATAATTTGAAATACTTTATTTTCAGTTGGAAAAAAGACCATTTTTAAGTCAGATATTTCCAAGACACCTTAGTATGCAAACAATCTTGGGTAAAAAGCAGTTGTCAGCAGATAAACAAAGCTGAGGCTCTTTGTATTGAAGTTTTTCTAGTAACTGGTACAGCAGGATCTCTGGAGGTCTTCCTATCACAGATGGTTTCCACCATTTCTTGTTTGTGTTTATCACAGTTTGCTTCTAATATGGTAGTGCTCTCTCTTTTGTTAGGTAAAACCAGTTATCTTATACCTGGACATGAACACACACACGTGATACAATATAACCTACTGGGCATTTTGTGTTCAATTCAATGTTATCATGCAATCACTGTAAAATCCCACTAGATAGTTTGGCTGTCTAGTACATTTTACCATAGTAATAGCAACCTCAGCAACTGGAAAAATGGCCAGTAAATCAAGTAATTATGGCAATAATTATAACACTGTAGTCAGTGAAATATTATTAAAAAAAAAAGATTTCCTAGCCATAACAGTTCTGCTTAAGTATTAATTCAACTGATAACCATAGCAGTTTTGTTTAAGTATTTAGTATTTTTTTTTTTTTGCATTTGAGTCACTATCCATTTCTCCATTAAATTTGATTACTTTAACAATACTTAATTGTTTTCTTCTGCAGTGTTTCATATGGCTTGTTTTATTGAATTGCTAACATTAATTGTATTTATTCATTAAATGTACAATGTTCAGGATTAAGCATTTTATATCCTTAAATAAATTAAAAATAGGTTCTACTACAAGTGCTCTTGCTTGCAGGCACTTGCTTAAAAATGTAAGTGCTCTAACTCCCACTAGACTAATATATCATAACTGTTTAGCCTCCCAATACCCGATGCTATAAAACTGTTTAGGCCTACCAGAGCCAGAACTCTAACCCTAAAACTCTTAACCATTTCCTAATCCATGTCCTCAGTCTCTTACCCCCCTCCAAAATATGAGCTCCCTGATGGCTTTTAAACCCTAAAACTCTAATTCAGCACCCCAAACCTAAGACTCTCTTTCTGTTCTCTAAACTTAAGACTGCCTTCCTACTCCCTATCCATAAAACTCATTTTCACTCCATTACCCCAAAACTCCCTTCATGCTCCTTAACCCTAAATCTCCCAACCCACTCCCTAAATGTAAAAATCCCTTCCTGCTCCCTAAATCTAAAACTTCCCTTCAACTCCTTAATCCAAAAACTCCCCTGCTGCACCCAGAATTTAAATTTCCTTTCCAATCATTGCCGTAATGTACAATCCCACCCCCTAATCCCTTACCAACTGCTTCCTGAACTGATATTCAAGTTTGAGGGCGAATCTCAGTCTACATGGTGACAAGATGACTGAGTACTTGGATTCAAGACAGCAGTAGAACCAAAAAACAGAAGCATGAATACATAGATACATACTTTTGTAGGGCTGGAGTGTGTATGGTCTATATACTTTGGTTGTAGGATAAAATAATTTACAAATATTTTGTATTTATTTTTCTCTTCTTTTAAAAGTTTTAAAAGTTAGTCCTCCTGGCAATTTCATCTTATAAAGAATATTCTACTTTTGAAACTTTGCATTCTGCAACAGCTGCTTATACTGTTTCTGCCTATCAATAACATGTGCAAGTGCATTATTAAATGAATTAAAATTTATTTATATTATTTCATGGATATATAAATAGATAAAAGTCATATTGCTTGACATTTACTTCCTTTTCTCCTTTTATATTCATGAATCTGGTACATAGAACAGTGTTAGTGCTACAGAATTGTTAATATTGTCATCTGCTTTGATTTAGATAATACAGCATCTTATGTGAGACAACCAGAGTCGTCGTCATACACATCTAGTGGTGAGTAAATGTTCACACAATGTTATCTGCATATTTACAACCACAACTTTTCCTTAACCTACAAAATGATATACATTTCAATTTTTTGGATTAACAAAAAGAGTCATTGATTGATCTATTGATTAATTATCTGGTTGATAGCCTGACCTGATGGCCCTTCTCAGTCAAGACCTGTAAAGTAAAGTCAAGCAGCTATTTTGTACCATAACGTTCTTTAAGCATACAGGTATACAACCAATATTTTCTTATAGCTAACTGGACTTCCAAACAGCAGAGAAAGAGTACACTGAAACTTCTATATCACAAGTGAGCTTACATTAGATCAGTAGGATTATGCCTGAGATAGGTCATTTGAATACCTGTCAACCTGTGGCCCATAAAAATAGGTAAAAAAAGCTCTTGAAAAGTAGGTACATCTAGACAAAAAGCTAGGAACTTAATTAGCATAAAATGTGCAAACCGAATAACACAAAACTCTACTTATTCCAACTGGGAATGTAGGATATTACCCAAACACAAGATTAAAAAGTGTGAGTGATAAAACCTGTGTATAAATATAAATGTGTTATCAAAAACACAACATAAAATCTGTAGTCTTTAATGAATGTTATTGCAAAAATCTACCTTGCAAAGTCATTTATTTTTATTTCTGAAAAAGAGTTGCCGTGCCATTGCATTATTGTTGTCACTAATATGCTGGTCAGGTGGTCTAATTTCCCGTGTGCTAAAACATCTTCAAAACTGGGTGAATTCAGAAAAGTTTGAGAATGTAAAAATCAAACTTGAAAAGAGGAAAGCATCTCGAGAATGGATACAATTATTCAGAACATCATGTGAAGGTGTAAATCATTTTTGAAAATAGGAATATCCATCCAGAACTGGTTTGTGTTGAGACCTGTTATCATTTATGAATGTTCATTCTCTGTTACAAAAAAGAAGGAATGTTTTGCATTGTTAAATATGGTTAAAACAGGCCAACTAAGATTAATTTTTACAAACTGAAGAAGGGTAAAACATATGCCCAGCACAGAAACTTTACATAACTGTACTGTGTTTTAAATAAAAAAAATAACAGTCCCAAGTGCTAGGGGTAGATTTTGGTTTAAGACTACTGGAGTAGTACCAAAAGATAAATTAGACATGTTTCTGAGGCACTTATTGGAGGCTTCAGAGTTTAGATACAAGAGCAGATTTTCAACCAAACATTATTTATTTAGTTATTGCTAACTAGATGGGTAGGTGTACTGATCAAAATGGACCTATTTCAGAAACAATGTATTCACAAGTTAACAGTGTTAAAAATAACCACACTTGCAAGTTACCTTTGCAGAATAAAAAATGTTTTAAGAGAATGTGCAGAATATGAAGTTCAATGCTGAATTTGTATAAGAGTTTGATGAAGCTTGTTCTAGGAAAGCATTATATGCAAGACTATTAAAGATATACACAGGTATTTAAGACAATTCTTTAACAGGCAACACACATGTACGTGTGCACACACACTCACACACTCACACTCACACACACACACAACATACACACACACAGTCAGGTACATCATTTTGAAGCATCACTTAGTAGCAGCCAAACATGTAACCCTAGTTCCTGAGAGCAGCCAAACATGTAACCCTAGTTCCTGAGAGCAGCCAAACATCTAACCCCAGTTCCTGAGAGCAGCCAAACATCTAACCCCAGTTCCTCAGAGCAGCCAAACATCTAACCCCAGTTCCTCAGAGCAGCCAAACATCTATTCCCAGTTCATCCACTTCACTCTTGCAGTCATTCAGGTACTCAGCACTTACCCTTCCAAATGGACCTTATCCTAACTAGATCCTAGACTTAAAATTAGTAGCAATTTCATGCTAACTGGATCCCAGACTTAAAATTAGTAGCAATTTATTTCATATCTCTGCTTTCTAATGGATTTTTTTATACCTGAATTAATATTCACTTACAATATACAAAACTGTAAACCATAAACATGCTATTTTCAATTTTGCTTTTATGGTTAACAAACTATAGAAATGTTTTATCAGGCGGAGAAATGTGTATGCTTTTAAATAAATCTGTGTTAATCATTTACAAACATTATAGCGTTGTCGCCTCACAGTAAGACGTTGTCCTGTTCGATTCTCAGCTAAAGCGTCTTCTGTGTGGAGACATGCATGAATGGGCATACCTTCATTGAAGGTTGGTGCATCAGAGATGGCAACTCGGCACGTAAAAATCTACTGCCAATCATTAGCGGATCGGAGTTCCGCTGTGGCGAAAGACACAGCAGCATAAAATATGTATTTTAGTGAGGAGTGAAACATATCTTTTACTTCCACGTAACATGCAGATGAATATAGATTCACATAATTCATATTAGTTTCACTTCCATCTCTGTCCTTTGACCTCGAGGATCACCTTGATTTGAAAGTTTAATAACATTCTAATAATATCTAAATCAGCAATCCTCAAAACTGGTACAGTATTAACATGATTATCAAAAACATAGTTTTGCAAATCAGGCTTCTGTATGATGAACTCAATGTCTTTTTCACTTTTGTTTCTCTCTCTTATTTCCTGATTATTGTTAGAGACAAAAACTCAAACAAAAGGAACAGGAAGTCAAACAGCCAAAATGATTTATATTTAAACTTCCTGCTCTATTTGCTGAGTGACTCATATACTTTTAATCATCTGTATAATAGTTTTCTTCTCTTTTTTTGTAACAAAGCACAACATGAGTAGTACTATATCCTTACACATTTCCACTTTTAACCTCATTTCTTCAGCTTTACATTCTTTTCTGCAGATTTCTTTTGTGTACAATCAAGAAGTCTAACAAAACTGACATTTTGAGTTTATAAGGCTGAGTAAAGTACTGCTACACTTAAATACTAAGTGATTTCTCTGCAATATCTAAGGCAAATTAGGAATTTAAAATAATTAGTTTCAAGAATACAGTGGCAAAAGAATTATGGGAGTAAAATGCAAACAAAAATAAACAGGGATATTAAACTAAAGTGTCTGTGTTAGTGTTTGTCCCGCTATGGTTACTTATGACTCATTTTGCTAACTTATTTTCCTATACCTACTTTGTCCCATTTAAGGCAATAGGGGTCCCAGATTCTTTCCTAGAATTCATTTGGCCTAAGTTAGAGACTCATTCTTGTAAAGGATTCAGGACTGCTGCAGAATTGATACAGATGCCCACACAAACACACACACATGCACATGGCCCAATATACATATATGAATGTGTGTGTGTGTGTGTGTATATATATATATATATATATATATATATATATATATATATATATATATGAGTGTGTGTATGTGTGTGTGTATGTATGTATATATATATATATATATATATATATGTGTGTGTGTGTGTGTGTGTGTGTGTGTGTGTGTGTATGTATATATATATATATATATATATATATATATATATATATATACACACACACACACACACAATTTAGAAGCACACCAAAAAAATCTATATAGACAGGCAAGCAGGGCATTTAGAATGAACACAATAGGCATCCAGTTTAAGAAAAAAACTAGAGAACAAATGCTGTAAGAAAGGATTGCTACAATCAATAAATAAATAAATAACTACCTGCTGCCTCACTGTGGCATGACTAAGGCTAAGAACAACATGCAAATTTGATTCTGTTAATCAGGGGCTTATTCAGCTGAATTATGTTTGCTTTAGCCATATGTTAATTATGAGCACCTTACAGCAGAAGGAATACATGTATTTGTAATCGAGTATTTGATTAATAGACAGTCACATAATGAAATAACTGGAAGAAGTGCCATGAATTATAACAGCCTCAAAAGAATGATGGATGACAGATATGCAGGCATTTTAGACATTCAGTGGTGGGCCCCATGCACACACACACCTAAGCAGCTTTTAGATGCTAGCTATAAGGCATTGCAACATTTTGCACAAAAACATAATTTCAAAGTCTGGCTGGAAAACTTTACCATTTCTCAATATTTCCACACCAGTTTTCAGTATACCATATGTGACTTCCCACCTCCTGAATCATGCAGTACTTGTTTTTGCAGTTCAGTGCAAAATACCACTCACATACATCATCAAAAATGATTCCTCCTGAAAGAATTATGAAATGAAACTTGAGGCATGGTGTAAGGCTGCAAGTTTTCTGCACCATTGTCACATGCTCGGTCAGGTGCTGTCATCTTTCAGTCCACACTGCTGTCCAAAATAATAATAACCGGAGGGCAATTAACCTTAACATCATATAGCAAACCCACTCTCATGTCTTGGCTATATGTAATGCTGACCACACTCAATTACGCTTTACACTATAAAGCTACAAGCAGAGTTACAGTAACTGGCCTTTCCAGAGATTCTGTGCTTTTCTGGGATTCACCCCCCTTCACTCTCATCCCACTGCATTACTCATGGTATTACTAATATCTATCATGGAATGTTCTGTAACTAATATTTCTAATATTATGAAAAGTCCCTCTTGGATTACTGATGATGTTCAATATAGTCATGAATTGGACTCCATGCACGTGAATGTAATTGTTCCATTTCATAAAAATTAGACTTAATATTTACAAGTATTTACGAAAAAAAGTTGTACATATGCAAGAACCAAGCATAATTACACAACTGCAACATAATTGTTGACCTTCTCAAATAATTTTAAAAATAATGCAGTGACTCCAATTTCACCTGTTCCTAAGTAAGTTGACAACATCAAAATCTAGTGTACCATTATAGAGTGGCATGTCTATAAAGGCACTATTAAACAAAAGTTAGACAAAGTATCTATCCGAAAACCCCAAACAAGAACATTTATTTACCTTTTAAAAATAAGATTGTAAAAAAAAAAAAAACACTCAATGTTGAGGTAGACTTTCAAAGTGGTGCATTAATATACAAGGATAAACTGCAAAACAAGAGTTTATACTTATAGTACTAAATCTAAAGCCTGACAAAACTGTAATTTAAATTTTTAAGGCAGATTTGTAACTAAAACCTTTTGCCGCAACAATAACAGAGTTACTTACATTAATTAACATGCAGGGTTTGATGAGACAGTTGCCTCTTACAATTAAAATTGCAATATCTAGCTGTGAAGACATCAGTACTATTTTATTATTACTGCATAACATAAGCAGTGATATAGCACAGACTGATTACATGTAACATAATAAATAAGCAAATTATATTTGTATTTATTTATTTATTTAAATTTTGTTTACCAGGAAGGTCCGACATGGAACAAAGCAAATTTTCAGCAAAGGCCTGGGGAGAAACACTCCAGATGCATGACTTTGAATTAAAAGTGCATTTATAGTAACAAAAAAGCCTGTCTGAGCAAGGGAAGTAAACATTTCAGACTTGCTTTTCGCCTATCTTTGGTAGTTCTTTCAATGTCCATATTTGAGATTACTCCTCTTGTTTCCGGGATCCTTATGACAACGGCAGCTTCCTAGTGCTGTGCATTTATATGAATCTTTCATTCAGGTTATAATTGCATGTGCTAAATTGTTATTAATACTGAAGTGCATACTGGTAACAGTCAAAGCAACCACTGCTGAGTGAGGATACAAGACCAGTTTCACTCTTAAAAAACAAAAGAAAAGAAGGATTGTGCTGTACTCAGCAAAGCATGCACCATATGGAACACTTACTTTGATAGCTCCTTACTTGTCAGACATTCTTTAGCACAGCAAAAAATGCAGGTATACATGGGGAAAATACAATTAAGATTATTTATAATAAAAATGAACATAGAAAAGAAGTGAAATAACACATCCTGTTTTGCAGATATATTAATACCCATCAGAGTGGACATTACTGGGGAATATCATATCTTCCATGTACAATGAGTCCCTCTGGCTGTGGCACTGGGCCTTAGGACACCTCTGGGGTGGTCTGCGATTACCTAGTAACCACCATGTTAGATATAACTATATTCATGTCAAACTACATTCATCTTGGGTGCAGGGATTATTTTCATCAACATAAACTAAAAACATATATTTATTTTACCTCCTTTACTTAACTGACACTTTAATGTTTCAAAAATATGCAAATGTTCATTTGATAACTATGGTAAGATATGGTCGAGTATGTAGCTGGTATACAGTTATTACAATACGTCCATGGTTAGAAGTCACAGACCCTTCTCGACTCATGCTTCTCAGCAATGAGCAATGGGCACGTAAGGAAACACAGCACAAAGAAACATCCACAATCCAGGCCATTATGTGTAGTATGTTCACATTATTCTGATACAAGCCTAGGCAACTTGAGTCAGGTTTCGACACTATGCAACAAATTTTTCTCATAAATGGACAAAGTTAAAAGCAGTATAAAAGAAAACATAGCTGATACATAGCATGACCTAGTTGAGACATATTGTACAGCTCAGTAATGTATATGAGTAGTACAACAGTTATGAGCTTAGATGGGCTTAAAAAAGAAGAAAGTCATCTGGAAGTTTGCATCTGTGGTAGTATGACATTTATATGGTGGTAAAGTATGCAATATATAAAACTGCCTGAAAAGCAGGTCAGTTAGTCAAAAGCAAGTTTTATGAATGACCAAAATAGCCAAAAATTCATTCAGTTTTCTCACCAGTAGACATATTGTGGTAGGGAATAAATTCAACTTTCAGACACCTAAGGTTGAATTTTCAGCCTGCTTGCAGAAAATCAAAAATTCAAAGAGATAGTGCTCACCTGAGTAATGTACTCCTGTGGGTATATTTATTAAGGGGATTGATATGGGGGAATTTATTCCATCCCCTAAGCTACATTTTATTAAGGGAGATTGATACAGGGGGATTTATCATATACACTGAGCTGCAGAAACTTCAAAGCTGTTTATAATAAGTAATGGGATATAGGAGGCAGTGCCCTACTATGTGGAAGGCACAGGAGGTTTTGCCATTTACAGCAAATACTGAAATTAAAAAAAACGAGTTGTTTGTGTTTTGAAGTAGCTGAGTGACATGCCAGGTACATTTTTCTTTTGTTTTCGGTTGTAGTTTGATTTATTTTTATTTTGTATACTTTATAGGGAATCATTTTTTGCAAGTCCTATATCAGGCCACCTCCACAGCATAGAAGCCTTTACCCATGACCCAATACCTGACCTATACACTGGAAGAACCACCTGTGAGAGGAGTTGGGAATGAGAAAGTGAAACTGACTTATCTTGGAGCAGGTGGGGGTTGAGGGGTAACCTAGTCTGCAGCACTGATGCTACCCGTCAGAAGCCATGTGATAAAACACTCAGGGTAGAAGTCCAAATAACATAATTCACTTGCCAAGCAGCATTTTACATTACAACTAGATTTTCAGGTCTTTAATATTACCCTAGTGAAGTGTCCATGCTTCTAAACTATCAGTGGGAGGGATGGCTAAATCCTCATTGTTCAGAAGCATGGGTGAGTTACTTCAGTCTCTGAGTCTCTGTTTCTGTACCTAGTGCCTCTAGCCAAAAAGACTTGATAGTCACATGAGTCTAAAGACCCAAAAAGACATTTAAAAAAGGAGAGAGTTATACCATGATGATATTGTCTACACTAACCTTACAATGCTGACAAATGTTACAGAAGGGAAGTTCATGAAGGCAGTTTAATAAGGTATATAATATGTTGCAAAGTAATCACAATGAATACTTAGGCACATTCTAGCTACCTAAACTGCATTTTCCTGATGCACTCTGCTCCATAGCCTTGACTAGGAGTGATTCATAAAAATATTTCACTATGTAGGCATGACAGTGAAGCAAGGATCATATCAACTGTACTATAATCAGAGGGGTTGTTGCTGTCTGAGCTTGCAAGCATCATTGTGTTGATGGTAGAACAAGTATTGTAGCAGGCTTGGCTGCACTGTATGGAGCTGTGTTGCCAGAATGTTTTTTTGCTACTATGTGAAGGAGAGTATTTTATTTATTTATTTTCAGATCTGTATGCTAAACAAAATGTCAGCAGGGAAGGCAGAATCACTACACTTCCAAACATAGCATTATCAAATTGTATGCAGTCAGACTCCTGCAGGTTACACCATTGGGACCAACCACTACTCCAGTGCATTTATATGTATCATGTGATCAGGAGTGGGATGAAATTTAACTATTATTTTCCCCAGTGTCACAAGTGGGGTGAATTTAATTTTATTATCTTTCCTGTTGTCAGGAGTGGGATGAAATTAACTTTATTATCTTCCCCATTGTAAGGGGTTGATCTTCCACATTATCAGGAGTGGGGTAAAATTTAACTTTGTCTTTCCTATTGTTTACCAGGTTTTAATAAATCACAAAGAGTTTTTATATGTTATTCTAGCTAGCCCTTCTTTATGATGCATAATGCTTATGAATTTTAACCATAATAAAAGTATGTTCTTTTATCTTATAAATATATTTAACATGAGGAATACTTATTGTAATACTTAAATATGGATGGTGTGGGAGAAAGTGAGTAGGGCAGAAATAAAGAGAATGCGTAAGAGCTCACAAGGTATGAATTTATGTTCAGGTGGCTTTTGTGGACTATCCCTCCTCCAACAATCAGTCATTACTAATTTCTACTATTAGATTATTTCTTTTATCTTACTGTACATTTTTTGAATATACCATGCTAAATAGCTGCATAAATCCAAGTCTGTTTCTTTTCCTAGGAAACACAGAATATTTTCCTTCTGACATAAAGGGAAGCCCAAAACAGCACCAGACTGCCCATGCTGGTAAGATTTTTTTTTTATACAGTAAGCAATGTATTGGACGATAAAGATGTATATGATATATCAGTGCAGATGAAATGTCTACCTACCATCCATATCTCAAGGCATTGTCCTCCAGTGATATAATGGGCTGAATCAGAATGATGGCTAAGATGGTCATCTCTCATGGCACAGAGTTACTATCAAGGCTTTACCTCCCTCACTTCTCCACAAGCTTTTGTACAATCTTCTGTCAGTGGGTCTAAATAAGATTGTATTTCTGCCTGCAGAAACTCTGTGTGTCCCATAAATTTGTGAAACTATACGCTTTTTGCTGAATACCAGATATCTAGCTGTGTTTAGAGTACTAACCTACAGACAAATACGTAGCAACACACCTTCAGAGTGAAAAGGCATTACTTCAGACAGATTAAAATAATTAACTGCCTGATAAATAAATATCAAATTGATTTTACAATATATTAGCAAACAAAGGCCAATATTAAAAGAACTATGACTATGAACATGCTACACTGGCAATTATAAGTTTGGAAAGGACATTTTATTCAGTTTATTAAACATATATATTTAATTCTTTATACCCATATGGACTTCCTTAAAAATGTATTCTATTAGAGAATTCATATAAACGTTTGAAAGCATATATTAAAATTGGATCCTTTTTGTCAGTTGGTTTTAAAATAATAAAACAAAACAAGGTTGCTCTCTTTCCCACTGTTATTTGTACTAGTAATAGAATCATTTGCAAATTATATTATTGGTAATACTACAATTGAAAACTTTAATATAAATGAATTATATCATTCCAGAATACAAATATTTCATGATGATATTCTATTGCCAGTTGGAGATATAAACTACTTATTTAAAGTGATACATGTCTCAGCTAAATTCTTTTAAAAAATTCTAAAAAAGAAATTAACAATGATAAGAGAGACTTTTAATTATTCAAAATTAAATAATTATAGACTTGGATCAATAAAATCTTGTGTTAGATACTTATGAATCATAGACAATGTAGATTCTATTATAGAAAAAAAAAAACTGTAACAACTTAGTTGATGAACGTAAAAATATTACATATTAATGGAATATGTTTTTCCATTGAAGATGGTCTAATGCTTATCAAAATGACATTAGTACCAAAATATTATATATTATTCACTCAAATGCCTTAATACGTTGAAAATAAATAATTAAAAATAAATAATATAGTAAACATTCTATAGTATCCATAAAGACACTAAAAAAATATGTAAATCATATTAAAATACAGAATAAGGGACCAACTAGTTGTCCTAGTATTTAAAGTTCTGCCAGGTACTAATTAGTCATTATGAAACTCAGTGGAAATTAATGCATGCTGCTTTAAGTACTTATTGAACATTAAAATCTGTTTTTCTCTCTTTAGACATTATAAACAATACATTTTTATGGATTATAAAAAATGGTCTCTGCAACAGATTAATAAATTCATACTATAGTAATATATTACTAAACACATTTAGAAATTATATTTGTAAGTATTCCAATGTTAAAAGTGAGTTGCATCTATATTTCCAGTTGCCTACATATGGCTATTTATTGAAAGTAATATAATACAAAGTTAGAATTAAAACATAATACTCTCATAGCCTGGTCAAGATATTTAAATGGTGCAGATATTATAACAACTGGGATTATGTCTAACTATGAACTAGAACACACAAACTTGGTTTTGATTTACAGTATGAGATTAAAAATTGTGGAAAGTAAAACTTTAATGACATAAATTGAAAAAAGGTATCAAAAACTTTTGGAGCATTTTTCCATGTTTATTAATGGAAATGGATACATAAAGTCTTCATTGCCTAAATTACATACATTAATTTTAGAATAAAAGTAAATATAAATTATAGGTACTGGAATTACATTAAGCCATGTGGCCTAAAATAAGTAGATAATAAGACTTGACCTTCAAATCTGTTGGACTAACAACTCATATTTTCTGGAAATTGTTCAAATTATAATATATACAGAGATATATCTTACACTTTGTAGAATTAACAATATGAAAAACAAGTAAAGCAGCTTGGTGGATGTTGTAAGAAAATATTGAAAACTGAGTAGTAACATATACTCTTTCAACATGAGAATGATTAATTACACTGGAAAGATGTCCAGGATTTGTTTAAGACCTTATAAGCTGATAGATGTATACTTTGAGTCACTCTTATTGGCTAATACTCCCTTTTTTGGCTGTATAAATGCATCACAATATCCTCTGTCACCTCAGCTATAAGAAGCAACTGTTGTAAGTCCATAAGCATAAGCAAATATGTTCTAGTAAACTCAGAGCTATTGGTAAAAAAAATAAAATAAAATAAACATAAAAAAACAAACTTTAAATATTGGAAAAACTGAAATTGCTTTTCGGAAAGTATAGATGAAATAGTCAATTAAATGTGATTAAGAAAATGTATGATACATGTCAAGTCAATAAGAGTTATCTAATATATGTCTTATATGCTATTTATAGAACAATATAAATAGTTCCTTTTTTGTGTTGATGAAATAAATAAAACTTACTGGAAAAAAATCTTTTCTTGCATTTGTGCACAAAACAAGCAAGAATGAAATTGTATGTTCTTATCCAACTTGCCTTCTCAATGGCTTACCTAATTCAACATGTTCCTTTTATTTAATGAAATTAAATTTTTAATTAACAAGCAGCCTCAAACTAGATTAATGTATGTAATAAAATATGTGGGTTTAAGTATCAGCACCTCTATCCATGTATTTAGTTAGTTAGCCATTTAATTTTTATTTTTTTACACTTGTATATCTCATTCCTATATTTTACAATATCCATAGCAGTGCAAGATTGATTATTATTGAAGACTATAAATATATATATATATATATATATATATATATATATATATATATATATATGGGTCTCCTTCACATGGTCAACATTTCACAATGTCGAAACCCATATGATCGAGACAATATGATCGACATTTGAAATGTCGACCATGGGGAACCGACATCTCCGAACAGTGCAGAATGGAAAGATTTCCATTTCTTCACTGTAATACGATCTCTAAGTTGGTATATTAAATTTACTGGGGGGTGGGGGCAGAGCCTCCCACAGGGGGGGTGCAAGGGGCATAGTTCCCATGTTAGCATCTTTCAGGTTAGCTTTTTCTTTTTTATTTGGTCTACTTGTATGTTCGACATTTCAAATGTCGATCAGATGGTCTCGGCCATATGGGTTTTGACATTGTGAAATGTCGATCATATCAAGTAGACATATATATATATATATATATATATATATATATCTCAACAGTGTCTTAGTAGGGGCAAACCCCCACCACACACTCCCACTCCATCACTATATCAGTGCCAGGATTTCACAGTAGAGAGGAAAAATTCTATGTCCCATAACCGACTGTGTTTCATCTTCCACAGAACACCAACAGCACTGGAATCTAAAATTAATCTAAATGAATCTAAAGGAAAGATTTGCCTGCACTACAAAAAAAAAAAAAAAAAAAAACAGAAAAATGTAAATGACTTCTAAAGAAAACACTGACTTACACTGCTAAAACAAAATTTTAAGTGAATCTAACAGAAAAAGTCACTTAGACACTTCTAAACTAAAGGAAATGCACAAGATCAAATAGTTACATAGATTGATCTATTAAGCATCAATCCAATCCACCAGAGCAGATGTTCAACTGTATGCATTTCAATACCGTAAAGAGAACCCTTTTATATATATATATATATATATATATATATATATATATATATATATACACACTTAATATAGCTGAAAGATGCACATGCTGATGCTGGTAATGTTGACATAAAAAAACAGTTGGTTGGAACATGCAACAAGAAGAAAATGATGTTTTCACCCTGTACCTCCCACTCTCCCTGCTAATTATATATTCCAACTACCAAAATTGGACAATACTGCAAACTCCCCAACTCCAGATCTGGTAGTGTAGCAACTCACACAATTGGTTACCATCTCTTTTTTTTTCTTTTTTGTTTTAACCAATGTGTTGCCAACAAAACAGGCAGTCAACTTTAAAGTAATCATAATTAATGTGCCATATATGTGTGTGTGTGTGTATATATATATATATATATATATATATATATATATATATATATATATATAGGTATTATCTGCATATCCTGCAAAATTAAAACAAACACTGAAATATATATTTTCCACAAAGTGTCTTCATACTTTAATAAGTAATAACACCAATTCTGAAAATAGTCAGCACTAAAATCAAACTGTCTCATTTGGTTCAAGATGTTACAGGCCACCAAGTAAGGCAACCGAATAAAGTTCCTTTATATCCTCAGTAAAGTATCGATTCCAGTGATTGGTTATGTTGCATTACTATGAGTTCTCATATGTTTTAAAAAAAGGGTTACACTCCCTATTGCAGTTGATGCCACTTAAATGTAATGAAATGTATTGTTTTAGTGGTCTTGAAATCTATCCAGTGTATAAAGACCTGCAATCACATGCCAGAATATATATCATCCAAGAGGTGGTACCTATTTATTAGGTGTCTGATTTCAATTGTTTTAGTATTATTATCAGAGAGAAAACATTTAGTGCTATAGATTCATGCAGTGAGAAAAGTTACTGCATCAGAATGAGCCACATTTCATAGTGTATTGATGAGACCACTTATAAGTATAAGGTTGTATATTTTTTACCATATAAAAGTCTATACAATTGTTTTTCCTTTTCTGTAATCAAACTTGCAGTTTGATGGATATTCCAATATCTGGTAATAACCTGTATGATTTTAAATGTATTATTTCCAGAAGACTAATGGGGTTGGTATCTGAATGGAACTAATAACTGTATTTTCCCAGAATGTTAGGGAATGAGCTTTGACATATGGGCAATTTTTAAACATGTTTTAGCTGGTAATGATATACTCAGAACAGGCCTTAATAAGCCAGGCACATAAATTGTCTGCATCCATTGGGGAGGCCAATTGTGTTTTGTTAGGCAAATTTTACTAGCCTTAGATTTGATTTTCTTGAAATAAAATGATGCAATGAATTCCACAGGACTGGGGGGAGGTGTGAGAACTAGATATAATTAATTAAATTCAATGAGAAGGTGTTTGCATGAAATGAGACCTTAAGATTTAGATGTGGATGTTTTTTTTTTTTTAAATAATCAGCTTCTGAATTGATTAGTTCGTTTTGGAGGGATTTTTAGGATGACTGCTGTTTTTGTGGAGGAAACTGGCTTCATGTCTTCCAATGAAATCCTTAACCAGACTAGGTAGTAATATAAATCTATTTCTGTAATCTATAGAGCTGTTTATTTCCCATATGGCCCAGGCTTCATCCCTGCATTTTAATAGTTGATTTAGTACATTAGTCAGCCACCTGTTTTGGTTTGCTTTGCTTTGTGTAGTTGGACTAGAATACTTTGCTCTACTGTGTGAGTGGCATGAATTTAATAGTATAAGCAGCTCTACAGGGATTTTGAGAGAACATGGTAGGACTTTTGGAAGTTTAGTATAGATTTTTTCTGAAGGAATTTTTTATTGCTTTTGGATAGTTTAAAGATTTTTAATTTGGAATGTGATGAAAAAGTAATCAGACATGGTAGCATGACTGAAATGTCAAGGAATTTGCCTAGAAAATTGACTTGGAAAGGGTTGACAGTTTTTAGATTTGATCTTGTGTAAGTTCGGGTATCATCTGAAGATGATTGCAGTCTGCTAGCCATTTGTTAGGTCATGGACAGAAATTTGGCTTAGGTAATAATTTATAAGTTCCAGGAATGCCTGGATAGGATGAATGTTTCTCCATCTATTCTTTGTGTTGGACTGCTGTGAGAATATAATTGTGCCTGTGAAGTTGGAATAGAAGGATGTTTATTATGTTTATACCAGAAAAAAAGCTATTGCAACAACATCTATGTAATGCATATGCAGGAATTGTTCCAGTGGGTCTTGTTTATAGTTTAAATCAAAAAAGTATCACATTTTCATGATAAGTCACTGATTTCTTCAGAACAAAAGTTGAAAATATTAAAAGTAAAAAAAGCAGTCACATGATGTACCCAACAATCCATATACAAACAGTCATCCCTTAATTTAACCGAATCCAATTTCAGGAAGTTCTTAACAGAAATACCTGGAAAGACAGACAGACATTAAAACCAGAATATTTCTGAGCACATTAATGCCATAATGAAGTGTAAACAAATACCCTTTACTTACATTCCTTATTTGTAAGGATTTTAAAGTATTTTTCTTACTGATTTTGTTACACTGAACTTGAAAGGAGGTGACTGAAAAACTCTTGGTATATAAGGAATCAAATGGCAAAAAAGATTCAATGCCACTTGTTAAAAAAATCCTTGCTTTCCTTAAATTCCACGTTTTTCAGGAGATGATTTTGGTTTATTACTACCTTTCAACTAGACAAACATTTTTTAGAAATTATTCATTTATTTTTAAGGATGTCTGCATTATTTAAATGTTGGAGTAGTTTTTTCTGCTAAAGCTTGTAGGGGTCCAAGGATGGCTTTAATATTATCTGGAGAGGTTAAGAAATGTGGGTCTGAATAAAAATGTCGGCCATTTGGTCTATTGTGGTTGCATTTTAGCAGGAAAGATAGAACTGAAGTCTATATTAATGTTTTTTTTTAATATTGAGGTATTAAGAAGCTAGAAGGTTAAATGTTGTGAATAATTGGAGTGTTTTCAGGAGATATGAAAAATAAGATCAAAATCATTGTTAATGCAAATAAAACTGGCTTTGGTGAGATTTGCAGTGTTGAAATTAGGATAATCAGTTTGTGTATATAAGTAGATGCATGCAGTTGACACAGTTGATTGGAATCAGTGTGCTAGAGATGTAGACGTAATAAATAAAGATAGTTTAATTTACAGTCTAGAAGGATTAATTAAAAATCGTGTAGTAAAGGGAAGATTATTGACTAAATGGTCTATATAGAAACTGGAAAAATTAAATAAGTTCTGGAAGCTAGGCAGCCAAAGCAGGAAGTTAGAAAGTGTTGTTATTTTGAAATATTTTTGATACATAAAAGCCGAAAGACACAACATTGTCTTTAAGATATTATTGCTGTTGAGTGAAATTAAAGAGGGGAAAAATAAGGTAGTATACTCTAAGAGGAAAGAGAACTTTTGTGTAAAGGATCTGAAAATAGCAGAGAGGACAGTCATCACACATGGTAGGTACTTTTGACTAAAGATACAGCTATTTGTTTTTGTATTCTAAAGCAAATGTTTAAGAGTTTCTGCCACTTTATTAAGAAATGACGTGTGAGGTAATGTTTAAAGGTATAGTAAAACACTTATACTTTAGGGAAAAAGCTTTATTGATGTTGAAACTGGCATGTCAAAAGTGGGCTTAATGGTTTTGATTAGTTGTAATGCAGTGATCATATGTACTGTTTGGATATGTAACAGGTTGGGGATATGGCTGTGCATATTGCAGCATTTGTGTAGTAGATGGGAATTCAGGTAGAGAGGAGAACAAAGAAGGCCAGCCTTTAAAGAGTGGTAGTTATCATCTTGCATGCAAATGTGCATTGATGATGTTAACAGACAGCCCAGAGATCACAAGGTGAATTTCTCAACTAAGTACAGCTATATGGAGATATATAGGCAAAAAAATGGGAATAGGCTTAAGAATGACTACTTGAAATAAGAATGATATTAGTCATGGTAGATAAATAAGATAAATGTCAACCACTGGATATCTAATAAATACCTATGAGACCAGTCCGAACACATCACAGAATACAAATAACTGTGCAGTCATCACTGTTTTAATTTCTCCAAGTCTTTTGGGTTTCTAATACCATGATGGCAATGGACCCCATTCCTAAGTCAAAGTACAATTAAAGTTCATGAAATTAATATTGTTTCACTCTTTGATGTCAGCCAGTAGTGTTCTTCGCAGCACCCGCAATGTGCCCAGTAATGACTCCTTCTGCACTTCGTACGGAGTTACATGTATTTGTAACATGTAAATATGATTGTAGACTCTTTTTTACAAGACCTGTTGCTCCTACTACTATTGGAACTGTCTGGCTAGCTTTCTTCCACATTGTTCTCGTTTCTGCCTGCAAATCCTGATATTTTATGACATTGTGTCTCTCTGTACACAGGACACTGTAGTCACCGGGTGTGTCAATTTCAATGATCAATGCTACTTTTGCCATCTTTTCCTAGACCACTATATCTGGTTTTCTAGCAGCTATCTTTTGAACTTTTGGTAATGAATGATCCCATGTGATGTAGACCATCATTTTCTATGATGCTTTGTGGCTCGTGTTTCCAGTGTTTTCCAGCGACTTCAGTACCATAATGTTTGCACAATCCCCAGTGCAACAGTATTGCCACATTATTATGCCTTGCAGTATACAGTCCTTCTGCCATTAGTATGTTGCAACCTGCAACGAGGTGTGCAGCTGTTTCCAATTCGGCTTACAAAACCTACATTTGTCTGTTTTGCCTGCATGTTCAATGTACTTTGTAAACCAATGTGTACACAGCCCACTATCTTGGGCCACCAATATTAGCCTTTCATCTCTTGGTTTGAATTTGCCTCTCCTTAACCATTCTTGTGTTCATTCCTGATCAACATGAGGTGCTTCCAGAAGTTTTCTATACTTGCAACTATATTTATGCATTTTACACATTTCTTGCCTTCTCATCTGATCCTTCACCTTATATTCTTTCTTTTGTTTTTTGGCACATTCAGTTGCTGCCTGATTTTAATCTACTTCTGGTTTGATTTCCATTCCTGCTTGATGTTGATATGCTTCTGCTAGATTAAGCAGAGAAGTCATCTTAGATTTATTCTCCTTATGTTTCAAAACTTTCACTATGTTTGGGTCTTGTGAGGTCAGCAGCTATGTGTGGAGTCCCATGATTGCAGATCTATACATGCAATCAATTTCGTAGAGGCCCATCCCTCCTTCAGAATGGTGAATATATAATCTTGCTATGCACTGATTTTTATAAATCATTTGGTGAGCATGAAGCATCCTTCTTGTTTTTCTATCTAATCAATCTGATACATTTTGTGGCCAGTCAATAACTCCAAAACTGTAAGCTAGGACAGGAAGAGCAAATTGGTTTATAGCTTGGATTTTGTTCCTAGATGTCAATGCTGTTTTCAGGATTAATTTAAGTCTTCTGAAGTATTCCTTACTAAGTTTTATTTGCATTTGTTCATGTTATATTGTTGATCCTTCATCAGTTCCCAAATATTTAAATACTCCTCCTTGCTCAAGTACTTTTATATCACATTCTTGCCCCAAACTGATGTTTTCCTGGTGTTGTAGTTTCCCTTCTGTAAATGTGGTTTTTGCACATTTATCAAGACCAAATGACATTCTTATATCATCTGAAAAAGTTCTGACAACTTGCAGTTGTGCTTTCAGTTCCTCATCTGATTAGCTATACCGGTTTAAATCATCAACAAAGAAAATTTATTTTATTTATTCATTTTACATTTGTTGACCGGGATAGTCCGACTGGATGCATGTCCATTTTCAGTGGAGGCCCGGGGAGAAAAGCTCCAAGGGTAAGCAGATACAGCATTACGTAATACCAGCATTACATATTACAAACAGACTATTTACAGAGATTACATAAGTAAGCAAGTTAGTTCCACAGGTTACAGTTAATCTTGAGCACAAGTCGGGATTACATTAAATTACACAGTAAACTGGTTAACAGATTTTTACACATTCTAGAGAGAGTTAGCCAGGCTTGATAAATTGACATAGCCAGTTAAGTGACAAATGTTGTTTGAGTCTAGTTTTAAATTGACCTAAGGTGGAAAGTAAGGTAATATCAGCTGGAAGAGAGTTCCAGGATCTACTTACAGAGTTTGCAAAGAGAGAATCACTGGCTGTGTTATTAATTTTGCTAGTTTGAATTAGTAGTTTGTCAGAGGATCGAAGCGGTCTAGGATTGTTATAGGGGGTGATAATATTTTTAAGTGCAGGAGTATTGTCCGGATTATAGAGGATTTTATAGGCCATAATCAGTTGGTTATACTGGATTAGGCTGGGTAGTTCAAGCCACCCAAGCTGATTTAGATTGATGCAATGATGTGTCCTAAAAGGCAGCCCAGTGGCAAACCTGGCAATGTGGTTGTAACAAATTGAGAGTTTGTTAAGGACAGTCTTGTTTAAATTCGAGAGTAGAGGGGATGCATACAGAAGGGTTGAAAGAAGGTGAGAGCGAGCTATGGCAATTTTAGCTGGAGGGGTTAGGAAGGCTTTTATTCTGTAAAGTGACCCTAGTTTTTTATTGATGGTTTTGATAGTTTGGTTAACATGTAGGTCAAATTTTAGATTATTGTCTATGATGACACCTAATAGTTTTGTAGATGGGTCAGGGGAGATTATTGTGCCATCATTTGATTTTATGGTAAAGGTGAAAGCGGTAGACCTTTGGGTTGGGAGGGTGGCTTAATGGCTAAGGTGTTTGCCTTACAAACACAAGGTGCAGGGTTTGAGTCTCACAAGGGATAATTGGCTAGGCTTAAAATGGCTCGCAAGGGCAGTTAGCTTAAACTATGAACCATGAACCATGAACCTACGTGTTGGTGAAAATAACAGCATTTTAGTTTTTTGGGAAGATAAGTCTTTACACTTTGTTGTTTTCTAGGAGCTAGATTAAAGCCATGGTCTAAGTGTTAAGTCAACAGCTTAGTGGGTTAAGGGCAAGGCAGCATAGCAGTGGTGACAAAGAGTCACCGTGGAATATCCCTCTTTGAATGTTTATCCCTGGATTAGTCCTTAATCATAGCTTAATTGCAAAGTGGTCTGCCACTGTTTCATGGTCTGTAATGTAGTCAATTAGTGTAGGATGTACCTTATACATTTTAAGCACGCTTTTATCCATGGATGTGGGATGCTATCAAATGCTTTTTTGTAGTCAGTTCATGCCTTACCTAGATTCTTCCACTATGACTTTATTTAACAACAAATTATTCTTTGTTCCATATGACTTTCTTTTATTGCCTTTTTGTTCTACTGCCATAATTGCATTTTCTTCTAAATGACTATAAACTCGGTTGGTATCAATTCCCATGTATACTTTATATGTCATTGGAAGGCGAGTTATTAGTCTATAATTTTTAGCATAGCTTGCAGGTTCACTCTTAAATAGGAGCATTGTTTTTCCTGTTGTTAACTTGGTTGGTGTCTGTTCGGGGTGCACATATAAATAATTCTTACTCATGGCTAAATCTTTGTGAAAAGATGTTAATACTTTCAGCCAAAAGTTAGGTACTGAATCTGGGTCTGGGATTTTCCAATTAGAAGCTTTTGTAAACTTTGTTTCAATCTCTGTTACTTCATCCCATTTCATATCCTCTACCTTTAAACCTCTCATTCTTTCTTTAACTTCTATCCATTTAGCATTTTTGTTATATTCCACAGGATCTTCATAGATAACTTCTACAAAATGTATCTATTTCTTCTTTTTATGGTAGTCTTTCAATTCCTTTTACCTTATTTACCATTTATCTATAAAACCTTTTTGGGCCATCAATAAATTGCTTAATGTGATAGTGTTCAATCTCGCCGTTTGTTCTTACACATGGGTTCGGAGCCGATCCTCGGCTCCGTGCCGGCCTCTTGCAAGCTCTGCATCGAGAAGAAGCTCGAGACAATCTAATACCCACAATCCCCCTCTGCCTTTACCTCAGATCTAGTTTGCCGCTGCTGCATACGCATCGTTGGGAGCTAGCTCGAGAGTTTCTAAGATAAGATATAACTTTTTTGGTTGTATTTTATTAAGATTTATATTCTAGTTGATATTATCTGTATTAACAAGTGTGATTGTGTTGTGGTTCCGTAATTCCTTGGTACCGTTAACCTGATTTTCGGTATTTTTGTATCGGGGCCTACTCCCTTCACATCTACCATATTGAGACAATTTACTCGGATTGACTGTGTTTTTCTGTAGTTATATATTGTTCTACTATGTCGGAGAAAGCAAAGTCTGGTTTCAAACGTTGTCAGTGTGGCCAAAAAATGTCGGTCACTGACAACCACAGTTCCTGTGTCTACTGCCTTGGCCCTCTCCACTTACAAGAGGATTGCTCCATCTGTCACTCTTTTAGTGGGAGGGTCATGACAGATAGGCGCAGGAAACTGATGGACAGAGGTCTACTGAAACCAGCTTTCCAAGAGGCTTTGGATGCTTCTGACCAGGCATCGAAGTCCTCTAAGGAATCGAAGACGTCGGAGCCTAAGTCATCGGCTTCGAGCTCTTCTTCAAAGGTTAGATCACCGGTTCCACAGACTTCGGGGCTGAGTGTTCAACTGGTGTCGGTTCCTGAGCCTCGAGTCTTGGAACCGTGATGGAGCTCCCTCCTTCGGCCATATTGAGGTCGGCTCCGTCTTCGGTTCCTTCGACCCGTTCTTCCTCCAAACTTTCGGATATCGATGTGGATCGCGTGGTGCAGAAGTTGTTGGAGCATTCGGCCCTCTCTAAACTTATTTCGGTTTCCACCCAGTTGGTGTCGAAACTTGAAGGCCTTCCTGTATCTCCATCCATTCCTCCTCCGAGACCGATTCAGTCTTTGGAGCCGGAAGAGGCTGATCTGCTGATTGTGGAGCCCTCGGGTCCAGAACCGTCTTTTTCTCGGTCTGTTCCTCACCTCGACTCCGGACCCGGTACCGGAGTCCCGGAGCCGACGGTCTGTTCTTGGTTCCGGGGCCGAGAGTCGAACCGACGTGTCGGTTCCGACTCTCCCCCTCGGGGCCTCGGCACGGATCGATTTGGCTCCATCCTCGGGGTCGATGCCTTCGGTGCCCGTGTCGGGGATTCTTCCCATTTCTTCGGAGCCGGGGACTCTTCGATGCGGGACCCGGGAGCGTTCGACCTGATGAGGAAGGTGTTGTCTACCCAGACAACCACATCAGTGGAAGCAGCTTCTCCTCCCCATAAAGGGCCTTTGTCTTCATCTGCACCCACGGCCACATCCAAGCGTCGGGCACCAGTGTCTCAGCCACCCCTGGAGGGTGTCCCCTCTTCCTCCGAGGCTTCTTCGGATGCTCCCCACGAGGAAGTCCCTAGGAAGAGACTGTGTAAGAGGAGACACTTGGATTCTCCACAGGAATCCTTGACATCTGATACTGACTTAGATGAGTCAGAGGGGTCCCCTAAGTCACCTTCAGAAGATGTCTCTTTTCAGACATTTTGGAGATCCTGAAACAGAGAGGTGACTGGCAGTCCCTTCCCCCTTCTGAGGATGAGTCAGTTCTGCTGAAGGCATTTGGTGCTCGCCCTTCCTCCTCCTGGGTCACTCCGCCCTTCGACGAACTGATGGAACTTATTGCTCGAAGGGCGTGGGAGACTCCTGACACAGTG
Source organism: Protopterus annectens (assembly GCF_019279795.1). NCBI lineage: Eukaryota > Metazoa > Chordata > Ceratodontiformes > Protopteridae > Protopterus > Protopterus annectens. The sequence continues at coordinate 660,656,667 of NC_056743.1, read as the reverse complement.
GAACCTGTTCCAAGAAAACCGAACAAGTACATCACAGCACCTCAAGATAAGTCCTACTTTACAAAAGGAGTTCCAGTAGACGCTATGGTGGTGGCTGCAGCCACGAAAAAGGAGATGTCAGAGTCTTCTTCGTCTGTCCATCCGCCTAATAAAGACTCTAGGACGATGGATAGATATGGGAAGCGCATTTTTAGTTCAGCGGCTTTTTCCATGCGGTCCCTGAACTATTTGACCCATTTTACACGTCTGCAGAGGGATCTAGTCAAAGAGTTGGGAGATACCCTCCAGGGTACTACAGATGCAGCTGTCTCAGAGAAAGTGACAGCGCAACTTAATACCCTAACATCGATTGTTAACTCGTCCATGAGGCTGATTTCTTACGCAGCCGAAGGTTCGAGTAGGGCAGCAGCTTCAGCGATTGCTCTTCGTAGACAATCCTGGATGCGCTATGCTCCTTTGGAAGCCTTCAAGTCTTCCTTTACAAACGCCCCATTTGACGGTGCCACTCTTTTTGGCCCCAAGGTAAAGGAGACCCTTACCCGGTGTGAACAAGAGGGAAAGACTCTGTCTGCTGTCGGAGTCCGTTTTTCCACCCCAACCAGACCGTACCCCAAAGGGCAACGCTGGTGGGAAAATGTGGTTTCAAAACCCCAAGGGTCTTTCTCAGGCACACAGGGTGATGCCCCTCTAGAGGCAGAGGAGGGGCAGAGGTGGAAGACGCTGCTCTGGCGGCAGAGGGGTCCGCAACATCAAGGTGACAGGGAAACACTCCTGGTAAACCTTTCCAGCACTCCTGAGAGGAGGCCCGACTGTCCTGCTCTGGAGGCAGTCGGGGTCGCTAGCTTTATACCCTCAGGCCTGGCAAGATATAACTACAGACAAGTGGGTAAAAGCGAGTTACCAGAGGTTACTCCATACCCTTCCTATCCTATCCCATTCCAAAGAAAAGACTCCCAGATGTACCGCCCCATCTGCGAGCCAGCAGCTTTAGAAATTTCAAAGCTGCTAGAAAAGAGTCATCCAGCCAGTCCCAGCGGACCAGCAAGGATTCGGGACTTACTCAAGGTTCTTTTTAGTTCCAAAGAAAACAGGGGACTGGAGGCCCATTCTAGACCTAAGCTACCTCAATACTTTCATCAAGAAAGAAAAGTTCAATGGTCACGCTTCAATCGATCCTTCCATTCTTACAGAAGGACGAGTGGATGTGCTCAATAGATCTAGAGGATGCATACTACCACATCAAAATGGCCAGGGCATCCAGAGATCATTTATGCCCGGCTGGGAGCCAGTCACTTTCAATTTCGAGCCCTGCCCTTTGGTCTGACCTCAGCCCCAGGGTCTTCACCAAATGTATGGCAGTGGTAGCGTCTCACTTGAGACGCCAGGGATTCCAGGTGTTTCCAGATCTGGACGACTGGCTCCTTTCGCCACCACCCGGCCAACTACTGCAGGCCAGAGACTATGTTCTTCAACTGTGTGTTCACCTAGGGATCTCCGTAAATTTCGGAAAATCCTTACTTCAGCCATCACAAAATATCTTGTTCATAGGAGCAGAGTTAAACACACGTCAATTAATTCTGAGGCTTCCCCCAGAAAGGATATTATCACTGCAGACTCACATACGTCTTCTACTCTTGTCAAGGAAATCTCCTGCAAAACTGGTACTGAAGGTGTTGGGCCTCATGTCAGCCTCCCTTATTGCAATTCCCCTGGGAAGGCTGCACATGAGAGTCCTACAATGGCTACTGTTTGCTCAATGGTCATTTCAACAACTACCTCTAACACACGAGATTCTTATAACAAAGACTTGCAAAACAGATCTAAACTGGTGGCTTCAAACGTGCAACCTTTCCCAGGGGAGGCCATTTGTGTTACCCACGCCCACAGTTACGGTGACCACGGACGCTTCCCTGATAGGGTGGGGGGGCATCTTTCAGGGACAGACAGTCCAAGGCGAATGGACCAATTTGGAGTACAATCTGCACATCAATGTACTAGAGTTGAGGGCAGTGTTTCTAGCGTTGCAACACTTTGCTCCCCTTCTTCCTCTAGGGACTATTGCAGTTCAGACGGACAACATGTCGGTAGTCTGGTACATAAACAAACAAGGGGAACCAAGTCCTATCAACTATGCAGAGAGGCCATGAGAATTTGGCAGTGGGCGGAGTCCACGGGTCGCTTTCTAATAGCAACGCACATCCCGGGTCATCCAACGTCATAGCCGACAGGCTGAGCAGAGCAATTTTGTTACCGCACGAGTGGTCTCTAAAACAGTCAGTGGCGAAAAGGATTTTTCGCACGTGGGGCCAGCCTTCCTGCGACCTGTTTGCGTCTCCAATGAATGCCAAATGCAGGAGCTACTTTGCCCTATTACCCTCCAGGGAAGTCCCCAGGGATGCACTGGTTTACGATTGGCCCCCGGGACTCCTATATGCATTTCCCCCATTTCCTCTGATATCGAAGTTTCTCCAGAAAGCCAGGAACCTACAAAGGACGATAATCCTCATTGCTCCATTCTGGCCTCGTCAAATTTGGTTTCCCTTTCTAAAAATACACTGCAGTCGGGGACCCTGGATTCTGGACCCAGAGCCAGATCTATTGACTCACTCGTCAGGGGTTCCCCATCCCGCGCTCCTGTCACTCCATCTAGCAGCTTGGCTGCTCCAATTCCCAACTTAGCCAGGTCTGATCTTTTGTCACCAGCAGTCCAGGATATATTAGTGGCTTCGCATAAAGCTTCCACTACAAAGACATATACTAGCAAATGGAAACGGTTTGTATTCTGGGCGAATACACACCATGTGGATCCCTTTATAGCTCCTTTGAATAAGATATTAGAGTTCTTAACAGACTTATTTCATCAGGGTGCTTCTCCTGCTACTCTAAGAGTTCAATTGGCTGCCATTTCGAATTTCCATGTGGAAGAATGTGGAGCTCCTATTATGGCTCACAGACTTTGTAAAGCCTTTTTAAAAGGAGTTTTTCATATTAGACCACCGGTCAGATCTCCTACGCCACCTTGGAGTCTAAACTTGTTGCTATCTAAATTAATGTTGCCCCCTTTTGAACCTGCCTCTTCTTGCCCATTAAAATTTTTGTCCTGGAAAACTCTCTTTCTGGTAGCCATTACTTCTGCTAGACGAGTGTCTGAACTTCAGGCTCTCTCCATCAAGCACCCTTATTTGATCTTTCACTCTGACAGAGTTTCTCTTCGAACCAATTCATCCTTCCTCCCTAAAGTGTGTTCCATTAACAATATTAATCAGTCCATTGAATTACCCACTTTCTTCAAAAACCACTCCAACAAATTGGAGTATATGTTACACAAATTGGATGTTCACAGACAGCTAAGGTTTTATTTGGATAGAACAAAAGATCACAGGAAAACAGATCAACTCTTTGTGGCTTTTGCTGATAGCAGGAAAGGACTTGCAGTTACCAAAAGAACTCTTTCTAAATGGTTAACGGATTGTATAATCTATGTCTACGATTCTGCAAATCAACCCCTTTTACACAAACCCAAAGGACATTCCACAAGGTCGATATCTACGTCTTTGGCTCATGCAGCTCGCCTACCTCTGGATGCTATTTCAGCGGCTGCTACCTGGTCTAAGCCACATACATTTATTTCTCATTATAAAGTAGACAAGGTTTCTAGGGACAGGGCAACCTTTGGTTCCACTGTGCTCAAGAACGCCCTCCGTGAGTTCCTCAGGATCAAGGAGCTAGGGACGCTACCCATGTGTAAGAACAAACGGCGAGATTGAACACTATCACATATAGAAGTTATGTCCTTACCATAACGTTCCATGTGGAGTGTTCATCTCGCCTTTGTTCTTACAGTCCCACCCTCCCACCCTTGGGAAGAACGTTCTTTGATGCCTGGCCAGAAGCATTTTTTGCTACTGTTATTATTCTGTGTACATAGTTGGTATACACATATATGTTTATATGTGTCTGTTTAGATATGTTTATGTGTGTAAGCATGAATGTGCTTTTATGTAGATTGGTTTGCTTGCAAACTAGATCTGAGGTAAAGGCAGAGGGGGATTGTGGGTATTAGATTGTCTCGAGCTTCTTCTCGATGCAGAGCTTGCAAGAGGCCGGCACGGAGCCGAGGATCGGCTCCGAACCCATGTGTAAGAACAAAGGCGAGATGAACACTCCACATGGAACGTTATGGTAAGGACATAACTTCTATTTTTATAGTTTTCCTTTATATTTATCTTCGTATCTTCTAAGTTTTTCTGCCTGTGCTGAAATTTTTAGTTTGTTACTTGCAATAGTGCATGGTCTTTTCTAATAATGTGCTTTGTTTTTATCACATCTATCTTTGAGTATTTTTGTTGAGCTGTTCCATCTTCTATACTCTTCTAATAGTGACACTTCTCATCTTAGTTGCTTTATAGTTTTGTCTGTTCGATACTTGCATGATCGTATTCGATTTCTCCCCTTCCTTTCCCTCACTACCCTGTGTCCTTGTGGTAGAACTTTATCGGTTATTAATTTAGCTGCACAGTAATATATCCTGTTTACTTCTGTTATATCGCATGGATCTCTATGAACAGTCCTAATTACTGCATTCATTTTATCAGACTTCTGACATTTGGGTTTTATTAACCTTCTGCAGTCTTTTTCTTTCATTGATCTTAATATATCTGTCTGTCTCTAGTAAATCAAGCAACTCTTCTCTTAGCTCATTTTCTTGCAAACCGAGGGCACATCCCTTGTTTTCCATTTCCTGTGGGCATTCTATAGAAGATTCTATACCATCTTCCTGTGGCACCTTCTCTTCAATTTCATCCTGTGCCGTCTGTTGCTCTGTCATATGGGAACTCGGTTTCCTGTTCCTTCCCTTATTGTCTAGTTTGAAGTGAATGTCTGTACTGGTTTCCTGTGGAAGGCTCAAAATTATTTTCATATGGTAGCTGATCAATTGGCTTCCTGTTCCACTGGTTTCCCCTTAATTTGAATATCCATTACTCTACTCTGTTGTGGTGCTTTCTGAATTGGATTTTCTACACTAAATCCTTCTTTGCAGGTACTCAATAACCTCAGTTTCTATTTCTTTAACTTCTCCATTACTAATCTCCTTTTCTACTTTTCCTCTTTGCCTTCTTATTTTTTTTTGTATTGCAAAGTTTTCCATATTCAGATTCCTTCGACTGTATTTCTCTTCAAATATCTTTGGTGCTGCTCTTTTTGTGTTGGTTAGTTTTGCTTTCTCCTTTGCATAAATATTACACCATATTACATCTCTTTTTCTTTCCCATGTCCATATTTCTTCTTCAGATGTTTCCTGAGCTTCCTGTTTCTCCCTACTTTGGCACTCACTCCATCCTGCTGTAATGTAATCTGTGTTAGACCTTCTACACCAAATTTTTCACTTTGCAGGCACTCCTCAACTTCAACTTCTATTGTTTAGCTTCTACTTTACTAATCTTCGTTTCTAAATTCCATCATTGTGATATTTTCGATCTATATACTGTTATTCACAAATCTATTGTATTAATGAACACAAATTTTCATTTAAAGCTTCTGACAGCTTTTCTTGAAGAAGTATTTTTATTTCCTCTAATTTCTCTCTTAATCATTTTGTATATCTTTGTCTGGAAATTCTAGTATTTTTGCAAAATAGTGACAATATATATTTTTTTTCTTATCCTCAAAAGTCCACTTTATCGTCTTTATGGCTCTTCATTGGCATATCAGTTTTTGTGATTTTTGTGGACTGCTACTTCTTTCTACAACAGGGGACCATTCTTCCCCTAGGCCTGGCCTGGCCCCATTGTAGTAATGTTTACGTATTTTTTCTGTCCGTGATACATGCTATGAAAATCCAGTCTATATATCAGTGTTGCCTTGGTGAAATTTTGTGAAATCAGGGTCCACCTTGTGAGGATACTCACCAAGACTTGAGGATGAATTCAGTTTCAGCAGTACTGCTCTCTTTTGCTTGCTGACTTTTCATCTCTCCATTCGGACCTTGATGAGAGCATTCTGAATGCATTACAGAATATAAATAACTGTGCAGTCCTCATCTGAGAAATCATGATTTAATGCTGAAATAGTGCATGTCAGTGCCTGTAATAGTTGAAAAATTCTGGTCCGAGGCAAGTTCTCCCATACAAATGTGATATGGCAAGTGGTAGTGGTGGCAGGGTTAGGAGATGTAGTGGTCTTTGGGAAGAACCAGCAATTAGGACATATGTGCTTCCACTGTAAAAGTTGTCAGTGTTGGTAGAGTCAGAAGAAGAACGAGCAAATCAGCCATTCAGTAAAATATGTGGCAGCTGATCAGATTGTGCTTCCCAGTTCTGATGTTAATGATTAGCATGGTGATCGGAAGATGAGTTATCGAAATGAAGTAAATCTGTTTAGTGGCTGTGTAGACAAAAAAGACCTAATATCTACATGAATAATCACATTTTATCAGCTTTACAAGTGCCATAATAATCAACACCTACATCCAGACATCTAAAAAAAAATCCCTACAGGTGCTAAGTTTGAAAACAGTCTTTTTACAGGAAAGGAAAACTGTAAAGTCAGTTCTGATAAAACATCAGCAAAATGTCAACAGATGCCAAGCATGCCTTAGGTATGTGAAATGTTGTGCTAGAAAAAAAAATGAAAAACAGGAATCCTCACAATAACAGCAATAGCTTACTGAAAAATGGCAAACCATAGTGTAAGGGTAAAGGGAATCTTATACTCCCCAAAGTGCCTGTGCCCTACACTTCAGAGACCATTGTATTCTGGAGACCTTCATGCCATGGGTAGATGGCAGTTCACTACATTCACATTGTTGCCAGCTGTATTCCCTAGCTGTGGGAAGCACGCTTGGAATAATATAGTTGGTAAAAACAGAAAAGCAGGATGAAAACTATATAATAAACATCTAAAAAGAACAAAACCATTCAAAAGATCAGCCAGGAAGAGCAAAGTAGACATACCAGGCAGCAGAAATGACAGAGGAGGAGAGAAGAGATATGTCAAGAAAGTGAGAAGCAAGATAAATAGGTGAAGACAGTTGCCAAAAGAGGTAGCACTAGCCTTAAGAGTATTACAGTACACCTCAATGAAATAACTTGTGCAAATCATGAATACAGTTTATAACACAGACATTCTTGACATGTAAAAAGAGTCTTATCATAAAAATGTCTGCATGAAATAGGAAAATATGCAAGCTATTCTGGTGCTATAAGCTCCATGCCCACCACCAAACATGAAACAAATGCCTGTGATGGATAAATTTGTAAATACTGTATGTGTGTAAGTGAGAGAAGCGGGCATATGTCTGCAGGAAGGTTTAGACAATATATTGGCCCAGCTGAGTTGTCAGGAAATAAATCATCAGCACACCTACAGACATTTAGGTCTCAGGTTTGTATGTGTGTTTGTATAAGTAGATAGATGTATATATAGGACTCTTGAATATGGTTGACACAGCAAAATTGACCACAGTTTGTCAATATAGGCAGATGGCAGACAGGTGTTATAGAGGAACAGTCCCTCAGTGGGGAAATATTCCGTTTCCCCAGTGATTGTTCAATTTCAGATATCATGTATAATTAGCAGGGGATGAGGGGAGCACATATGCACTTGACTATTGACATTTGTCTTATCAACCTTTAGTAGTTAAATTTCTTGCAGATAACATTTTGCCTTGTTGACAAAAATTATATTTATGTGTGCATGTGTGTGTGTGTGTGTGTGTGTGTATATGTACATATATATATATATATAATGTTATGTTCTCTGATGGTATTGTTTGCAGCTCCATGCCTGACAAGCTCACAACATTGTTTAGCAGAATTAAGTCACACATTACTGTTAGTTTTAATTAATGTACTATAGTGTAGTATATTTAAGTGCAAAAGAAGTCAAATCATTAGCAGTAGTACAGTAATAAATACAGCACTATAAAATGTCAGAATTTTATATTATTATATTGAGGATTATGTTTTTCCTTTATAAAAGTAAGACTCACCAAAGTCTGTAAAAAGAAAAGGTGACAAAAAAGAGTTGTTAATCCAGAAATATTTAACCTGAATTAAGTTTGGCTTATTATTATTATTAAATTATTGTTTCATTCAAATGGTACCTTGTAGTATTACAGTATACATTAACATGTGGTAGAGTAATTAACTGTACATCATTATTTATAGTGTTATATTGACTTCTTTAGCTATTAGTCTAAACTAACTGTTATACACTTTTCATTGTACAGATACTACCGCTACTATAGCAGAGGTTCATGCCCCATGGAAACCCAAAATGCTTCATTTGCATAGTAAGTAAAGATGATTGATATATTTTGCTGCTCCGCCAATATTCTGCCAACTTCCTTCCCCTCTTCTTTCATTTGACTTCTCCTTCCTCAGTATCTGTTTCTCTGTCTCTATCAGTATTGTTTCTTTTGTACTCTGGTCAGCTCAAAAATGCTGACATCCTTTTGTTTCCTTTCCTTCCTCATCCAACTAGTTGCATGTAGTATCTCTCTTCTTTCCCTAGACTATGCTCTCATTTTTTGTATACTTTGTGTATAAAGGCAGATTCTTTTTACTTCTCTAATTATAGTTTAATCCTGCATCAGCATTTCTCAAATAATGAAGCCAGCCTCACAGGGGAGGATCCAGCCTCTTACATGGAAAGATCAGTCATATCCAAACATTTTGTATGGCCACAGAGGTTTTGTACATTCTAAAGTGGCATTAAATGAATATAAGCCAGTGTACGTAGCTGTACATGTCATTATTAATATACATATATGTAGGGTCCACGCATGTGTGTGTGCAGCCACAAATTATCTGGTGCGTGTGGCTGCAGGTGTGAACCTGCACAAAATTCTCTAATTTTCATGAGAACCCCTGCTGAACTGAACTGGGTATCGCTGGCCTGCAACTCACTCAAACTGCTTTAATGTTTCTTCTATTCACTGAAAAGGGTGTCCTTACTTGAGCAACCTATCATGGCTTTTATATAAGGTTGGAAAGGGGAAGATAGGAAAGCCAGAAATGGGGTAGAGAGAAAATAAGGGAAAAAGAAAAGGAACACGTTAAGAGGATTTTGCTGGAGGAAGTTGAAAAAAGAGAGACACTAAGTTTCTGTGGGGATAAACCCCAATTTTTAATTTTTTTTTAGCAGTGATATTTGGAGAAAGAGAGTGTAGAAGAGGAGGCTGAAAAGTTAAGTATTTTTTCATGATATAAAAAAAAGAAAAGACAGACAGGAAAACTGTGGTGGGCTGAGCTTGGAGGGGGCAGACAAATTGATAACAGATATGCACAAAAAGGAGGATGAGGAAATGTCAGATTTAGCCACCACCCCAATCATTCTCCCTCACCGATGGACATGACTTGTCCAGGTAATGGAAATAGGCTTTCCACAAACCTACCACTTGCTCATTGACTATAAGTATCTGGGAAAATGTAGTGTTAAAGTGATCCTCAAAAGCTCTCTGAGAGCTACGGACTGGTGTCATTAACCTACATTGAGTGCATAGTCTGTATCATCTAGAATTAAAACAGGGAAGGGATAAATAAGATAAAACGAGAGAATTATTACTCAATACTAGCAATTCTACTCTAGAGATACAGAAATAATGGGTCTATGTTAAATATTCGAACATCCAAAATGTTGAACGTTACATGGTCGAGACCAAATGTTCGACATTTGGATGTTTGAATATTAAATTAAAAAAAAATGAAACAAGAAAAACACACCTTAACAGTGTGCCCCCCTGCACCCCCACACCCCCCTACTTAAATATACCAACTCTGAGACTGCACTTGAGTGCAGAAAAGGGAAATTCTCCCTATCTGCATCGTATGGCACCATTGAAAGTCAATCTTTGAACACTTGAAATTTCGAACGTTTGGTCTTGACAATTTAAATAATTATAGTAAGTAACATTATATTACCTTATTATATTACTTTCCACTTATCAACTGAGTAACCATGAGGAATTCTACAATGCTAGAAGAGGTGATACAGTGAGCTTGTGCGTCAAATATGGAAATTATGGGTGCTGCCAGGATGCTAGACTGATACCTTGGTGATATACCCCCATGCATCACACACTGGTTGGCAGTTGATGAACTGGCAATCCTTCCTGTTTCATTACCAGTCCCCCTGTGTTGTGCAACATGGGTATAATCTCTTGCACCAGGCACCTCAGAAAAGTGTGTCCTTCCATACAAGGTACACATGGTAATGACTTTTCCATGACATGACACTGGAAAATACATGTACTGATCCTCAGGTGCCAAGAGTACGTTGAGGAACTGCTGAACTATCCCCAAGGCAGAAGACACCGGGCCCCTATCTGTGTGCCATGCAAAGTTACCAATGCCTTTAATATGTTCCTGTCCAAGATTTCTTGATCAGCAAACTTCAGATGGGTTAGTCTTTGCTTATATCTTTGTCTTCTTGTGTGGTAAGCTCCACTAGTTCTGTCTGGTTATGGTGTGACTGAGTCAAGCACCTTAGAATGGGTGACAGTTAAGCTGGCAGTGACCCCAAACATCTTTCTGAACTACAAAGTAGATAGAAAAGGTGCAACTTTACTTTTTATAAGCCATACGTACACAGAGCAGATGCACATCAAAATGCCACTGGAGGTCATGTCATGCCTTTAAACATATGACTACAAAATGTTGTCAAAGGAATATCGTGTTAAATAAATCTTACTTATTTCATATGTCAGCAATTTGTCCTTATGAAATTGTTATTTCAACTGCAATAAAAAAGTAGCTTTTAGTAATATAGCCTGACAGGCTCCCTGTCTGTTGGTCAACTATAAGGTTTGACTGATATCCAGAATTACAATCTCCATTGTCCACAGAAATCACTGATGCCACAGTGTCTGTCTCTTATTGTCCACAGAAATCACTGGTGCCACAGTGTCTGTCTCTTATTGTCCACAGAAATCACTGGTGCCACAATGTCTGTCTCTTATTGTCCACAGAAATCACTGGTGCCACAGTGTCTGTCTCTCATTGTTCACAGAAATCATTGGTGCCACAGTGTCTGTCTCTCATTGTTCACAGACATCACTGGTGCTGCAGTGTCTGTCTGTCATTGTTCACAGAAATCACTGGTGCCACAGTGTCTGTCTCTCATTGTTCACAGACATCACTGGTGCCGCAGTGTCTGTCTCTCATTGTTCACAGACATCACTGGTGCTGCAGTGTCTGCCTCTCATTGTTCACAGATATCACTGGTGCTGCAGTGTCTGTCTCTCATTGTTCACAGACATCACTGGTGCTGCATTGTCTGTCTCTCATTGTTCACAGACATCACTGGTGCTGCAGTGTCTGTCTCTCATTGTTCACAGACATCACTGGTGCTGCAGTGTCTGTCTCTCATTGTTCACAGACATCACTGGTGCTGCAGTGTCTGTCTCTCATTGTTCACAGACATCACTGGTGCCGCAGTGTCTGTCTCTCATTGTTCACAGACATCACTGGTGCTGCAGTGTCTGTCTCTCATTGTTCACAGACATCACTGGTGCTGCAGTGTCGGTCTCTGCAATGGCAGCAGCTCAAAGGTTTTGGGCTTTTCTTTTTTTCTTTTTTCTTTTTCTTTGTGGTTGTGTGACTGTTGAGTTAACACAGCTAAATAAGTGAATGGTGGTGGTGGTGGGAGGGGGTTATAGATGTCTAAATCTCCCAAAACAGCTTTCTTTTTTTGTTTTTATTTTCTGTTTGAAGCTTTGACCATTTTTGTTGTTTAGTTAAAGCTCTGAAAGATTTAATGTTGGTGGATTGGAGTGGAACTATCCGACAGAGTTTGTTGTATCTCAGAATTCAAAATCTCTAATATGCAACAAAATACATGGCGCGGTTTTCATTACAATTACAATCATTTCCTTGTCTTATACCCACTGTATCCCATTCATTTTTGTGGGGATCCTAAAAGCGTATCATTCAAGCAACAGGTAAAAGACTGTAAACAGTGGTAAATGGAAGAGTATTGCAAACACTTATACATGTACTGCATAGATAGCTAGGGGAATTTTTTGAACAGCTTGCCATTCTATTGAACTCATTCTACACAACACATTTTTAAAATGTTAAAACTAGCTTTTTTGTTCTTTTAGCCATGAAATACTAGTTACAGAAAGTTAGTTATTCCGATCTGGCCAATAGTTAGCCCTTAGGCGCAACTTCCAGGCTAATTCCATTCTCCTCAAAATGATAGTCCATGGTCTACCCCTTCCCCTATCTTTACTACAGCCAGTACAAAAAAAAAACTTAAAGGAATGTTCTGTATACTCCAGACAGTGCTTTGTTAAAGCAGTAGTTTCATTTAATCTTATAACTCCCAAATGTTCATAAATACATTTTTTTAACTTCTTCTCCATCTTACCTATGTAGAAACATACACATGCTCTACACTGGGCACAATACACTACTTTTTCAGAGGTGCAATAAAATGTATCTTTTGGTTTGAATGTAAAACCATTAATCAAAACCTTAATTTCAAGAATGAAAGAACAATAATAACACCCACACTTTTTCATAAATCCTGTGGATTGAAAGTGTGGTGCCCTTTCTAGTATGTCCTTCAAATTCATACCCCTCCTATATACAATGACCAATCCTTGATCCACTACATCTCTTATTTCTTTGTCTTGCTGCGGTATCTGCCATTTTTTTTTTGCTAGATATATTTTACTTATTTAGTGTTTATACCAAAAGTAGTTATAAATGAACATGTAAATTCATTACTTGCCTGCATACTATGTTCTTAGGCGGTAGGCAGTATATCTGTATCCACTCTACCATTTGCATCAATTGTTCTGTTTACCCTATTTTCAAATTCAATCTCTCCTCTAAACAGAGGTTTAAAACAACCTCTCTCCCTTTTATTTACAACTTCCAAACATAATGTCATATATGAAGTTGTGTGGATAACCTCGCTTCTGGAACATGCTTTTTTGAGGTGTCACACTGCTCTAAAAATAAATCAGATGTAGAGACCATCCTAGCTGCTCTCACAAATTGACCTTTTATGACAGCTTTCTTCTGGTGTAGTGGGTAAGTGCTGAAAAAATGCAAAAAGCTGTTTGAATAAGTGTCCTTTCAAAAAAATTGGTTACAAAACTGCCCTTTACAAAATCCTTAATTAGTTGGATGTCTAAAAAAGAAATGTCATGCTCATTCGCACAAGAAGAAAATTTAAAAAACTCCTTAGTTTAAATACTCTAAAAAAGTTTGCAATTAACATTTTAGGGCCTCTCCATAAAACAAACAAATCATCTAAAAATCTTTTATAAAACTGGCAGTATTGATAAAATTCTGAATTAATAAGATATGTCTTCTCCCACTGCAGCTTGACAGTATTAGCATAAACACCACCACAAGCTGACCCCATGGGCCACCCTTCTTTTTGTAGATAATGCTCCTTCTCAAACACAATACAATTATTGTTTAAAACAATTTCTAAAAGATGGTCAAGTAAATTACCCGCTTCTTGTGAAAAACTCTTCTCAATCAAAAAATCAAATAACCATTGCACCCCTATATTGCGCGGAATTACAGAATATAAATCCTTTACGTCTATTGTAATAAAGACATATTCCACACTGAATTCAATATCATTTAAATTTATTAAAAATCCCATGAATCCTTACAAATTGGTGGTTTGTTGGACGCAATTTTATTCAATTTCACATCAATATAGTTAGCCGAGGGGTATGTGATAGACCCCCCTGGCATCTACAATGGGGCACATCGGAGGTTGTTGTATACTCTTATGCAACTTCGGGAGGCCAAATGTGGTTGGGAGGATTGGATGCAATCAGTCTAAAGACCATTATATAACTCTAGCCAGTAAACCATAGTCAGAAGTTACCTTCATGAGCCGGGCAGCTCAAGATAGCCTCGGGAAGAATTACAGACTGCCCGTCCAGTTATGTCGGTTTACTCTGAGTGTGGCAATGGTGCTACGCTGCTTGACACATGGATACGTTTGTTCCATCACTGCTACTACTACTTCTTTCAGCTTTTTTCCCGGTTAGGGGTCACCAGAGTGGATCACCTGTCCGCTCATGACTGACAGTGGAGTTTTACAGTGTCAAGTTGTCAGCCCGGCACCCAACCTTCCATGGAAGGCACACACACACACACACACACACACACACACACACACACACACACACACACACACACACACACACACTCACACCTAGGGCTAATTTAGTGTATCCAATCCACCTACAATATGTCTTTGGGATGTGGGAGGAAACCGGAGCACCTGGAGGAAACCCAGCCACCACTGGGAGGACATGCAAACTCCGCACAGAAGGCACCCCAGCCAAGGATCGAACCGGAGAGCCTCTTGCTGTGAGGTGGCAACGTTAACCGCTGCACTACCATGGCCGCCTACGTTTGTTCCATCACTCCTGGCAGAAAATGACATTTATCAAAAATGTAACTGAATCTGTTCAAAACAGGCTGTAAACTCTGGTGCCATATATCTCTATCAAGAACAACAAATGTATGTGATTTAGGATAATGCATGGTTGGAGGAATTAAGTATCCATCTATCTTTCAATATCACTGGATCACTCAGTTGTCTGTGCTCCCTTATATGAATAATCACATCAGCTCAAGTGAACCCTAAGGGCAATCCAAATTTCCAGAAGCCAGCCTGCAGGCCTTACCTTTTAGATGCATTCTTCACACCCAGCCATAGCACAAAGCCTTTCAACTTCTGCTGGTTACACTTATGCACTACCAACAATAAAATCTTCAAATATGTCACTTTTTGTTCTTGTAGCCAGTCATAGGAAATGCCCACTATAATGTTATAGTTATATGCCTTGTCAAATGCAAAACTTCTGTTGTCTAAAGGCACTTGCAGAGCTTTTTTAAAATTGCACTCATCACCGTAACTGTAAAGTCAGCCATTCATCATTACTGTGCAACAGATGAACAAATGGACCTTGGTGTTTGATACAGTCTATCGTACAGTTTCAGAGGACAACGTGATTTGGGTGCAGACCTGCTGATATGACCAAATAACTGGTTCATGCACAAGCAATGATGTCAGAACCTGCTCATAGTGTTATCAAACTATTCTTAAACTGGCACAATAAACAATTATTTTCTTAGCAGTTTGCAAAAGTATATGGATATAGAACATATGCTCCGAGATCCACCAATAAAACTGCTCTTGATCACCTTGTAGACACTTGCTCTCTTCAAGTCATTCTGGCCACTCATATTCTTACAAGGCATAGGGCCCTTTAAAGTATTGCACTTTTTTAAAATTGACTATATTACATAGCACAAAAGGACACAAAAAACATGTCTCTCAAAATGAAATGGCTATAAGAGTTTTTTGTTTGTGTGTGTGTGTGTGTGTGTGGGGGGGGGGGGGTCTTGCCTGTAAGCAAAGATTTGTTTATCTTGATATGAGCAGGTAATCCATTCATCTCAAGTCTTCTGCAAAATGTCATATTTGAAAATTGGGATAAACTCCAGTGTTTTATTGTTTCCTATTTTATCTTGTATCCCTGTCTGTGCCATTTGAACAGAAAGTACTTGGAGAAAAGCCTGAGTATCTAGTCTGTGCCTTTTTTATGGATGCATCAATACCTAGCTATTCTGGTAGTATAAACACCCCTTCCAGGCCTTATTTTCACAAATTCTAGATCACCGTTACCTCTTTTAATCAATTACCTTATTATTTTCAGACCCAACAAAATTCATATAAATCTATGTATTCCTCTCCATCTGCTAGCACTGATTATCTTGGGAATCAGCAAGATGTTCTGCATATCCATGCCATTACTTTGAAGACATACTGTTACCACATTCAGTGTTAATTGTAGAATTATTTTTTATTTATTTTTATTTGGAAAGCAGGACCCAGAGCACTTGCCATGCCCTCATACCCACTGCCATTACAAATACTTACACTGAGGTTGCCCAACAGTGGCAAAAAGAGAAAATTCCACCATTGCTAAAAGTGGTTTCAGCAAGTTTTCTTTGGACTATAATTTATTATTTATTTTATTTATTTAACATTTGTTTACCGGGAAATTCCGACTTGGAATGAAGCCAATATTCAGCTGAGGCCCGGGGACAAATGCTCCAGATGCATGTCTTTGTAAAGTGGGAGGAAACCGGAGCACCCAGAGGAAATCCACACATGCAGATGCCACACAGAAGGCACCCCAACTGAGAAGTGAACTAGAGAACCTCTTGCTGTGAGGCAACAATGCTACCACTGCGCCATCCAAGCATTTGCATAAATGATACTTTGTTACTTAACAGTCATTCTTAACATTCCATAGTTTAGGACTGAAAAGCATCACCCAGACTGAAAAAGTAGAATAGAATCTTGCTCAGATATGTAAGAATGCCTGATTTTATATATATATATTCATATTAATTTTTACGTTAGAGTTCTATTTTGGTCAGCTAGAGGCATACCCACCTGAAAAATCAGTAGCTCACAATTTTGGAATGCTCCACTCCGCACAACTGATACAAAACCTAAAAGTAAAATGTATATGAGACCTTAACTTAATATCAGTCTGTATTGCATTACAAACTAAGGTCTTTCATTTAGATTATACATTACTATAGAGGAATTATTATGTTTCAAGTGTCACAGATATGGATCCAATGAACTACTAACTTACCTGTACTGCTTAATTCTGACAATTTAGGTTCTAGCAATAGATGAAATTACTTACTTTTTCTCTTAGTCTTCTACAAGACTATCACACTGTATGTTATTATTAAACGTGTGCCTACAGATATCACTGATGAAATACTCTTAAATCTTTCCTAATAGGAATTGAATCTTCTCTCAGTAACGATACACCTATTAAATGGGAAGCTCCATTATTCACTGAAGGCATCACTTGTCAAGATGGGAAAATTGCACTTCCTGAAGATGGCTGCTATTATGTCTACTCCCATGTGACATTTAAACTTCCTCCAAGTTTGTCTACACCACTTCCTCTTGCACTGCAGGTCCTGTTAATAGATAAAAGTTACAGACAAAAGGAAGAAGTAGTGATGGAAGTAAAAGATGTTGTCACTATTTACGAGGGCGGTCCGCACTTGAAAACTTTGAACCAAGGTACAATTTTTTGTGGTGCTAAAGATGTGGAACTGTTTATAAAAGTTCAGAATCCATCCTCTGCTCATCTCCATCATAGCTATAACTTTTTTGGCATTTTTCAAATTAGCAAGGGCTTGCCATGATGTCTGAGTTTAAAAGTGGACACCATATCTCAAATGACAAAGTTATTTCTGCTGCTAATGTCAGTTGTGCTGGAAATCAGTGGCTGGCCATCCAATGTGAAGTCTGCTGTTAGCTTCAAAGATGGCTGAGGATTAAAGAAGAACAGTACATGTTATTTCATGTTTGATTCCCCCTCCCAACTCCTGCTGCCTCTTCACTTACTGACATTGTTACTCCTTTCCAAAATAGTGTATATTATTTATTTATTTATGCAGTTTTATTTAGTTTGTTGCCACTGCAGAAGTTTAAAAAAAATTGTGCTTATGAATACATTTTGACAATATCAAGCTAGGGAAGATGCAACTAAGCTACTTGTTCTATTATCTAAGAAAAGAACCATGTTGCACCTTTAACTAGCAGGTGCTAATCGATGTTTGTCATACTGTATGCTGCATGATGGAAATTGACAGAAGTTTCTCAGAATGTGTTTCTTGATAGCTGTCTAACAGACAAACAGGATTTTGGGTGATCTTTATAACAGAGTATTGTCAAAGTGCTTCCTTCTTTGCATCAAAATAGATGGACTCAAAATGTAGGTTGTGTTCAGCTTATTTGTTTGTAATGTGATCTTGATATTTACTGCTTTTCAGTCAGCTCATCTGTGTAGCTAGATACTGTATAAGAGATATCTTTTTGAAATTAAGAAATTTGGTCTGGTAAAAGATGGTGATTGAAATAGGACATATGTTAGTGTGAACTGAGTATCCAGGCCAGGAAACCAGCTGTTTCATTGCATGTGTTTTTAATATGCATGATAAAATCCAAACATTGCCATTTTGTTGTGATTATTGGGAATATTAGCTGTATTTTTTTCTTTTTTTAATTTATTAAAAAACTGACATGGGGACTGCATATTGCATCTTGATTGATACACAGAAGAGGTAAAGACTATATCAAAATTTGGTACTATAGACAGAGAAAGGATATGTAGAAAAAAGAATGGCAGAATTACAGGTCATTATGATAACGAATGCATGTGGCAAACATTACAAAGAATGGTGATATGTTCCGATGAAGAAGAGTACCGGTGTGAATCCAAAAAGTATTTCATGATACTAACTCAATGTTTGATAGTAACTAAAGGAGCACACTGGTTTTCATAAAGGCATATATTTCTTCCTCTGTTCTCCATATACCAGGTGATCTTTAGTAGGGCAGTGTAACAAACAGTATGTCAGATAAAAAATCTACAATGTCTGTGTTACAGTACACATCCATATTACACATGAATACTATTTTATATCTATAATAGACTTTAAATTACCCCAACATTTGCAGCAGTATAGTAAAAATCTTAATGGGAGTCCCACCCTATGTCTGGGATAAAGGGGTACTAGTAGGTTGTTAGCTGTGGCAAATATCCCAATGAAAAGCTTTCAAGGTAGTGGAATATATTATGCTCAACACGGACAAATTTAAACTTATAAGAAAAAATAAAGATAAAAATAGGATGGTATACAATATTATAACACTTAAAACTCAGCAATGAAGAAACATATTTACAAAAACAGCTATATAGTAAAATGGCACAAACAGACTAATGAATGTTCAGTTGGAGGCATTATATGTTGAGACAGGGTTCTTGCACAAAATGTGTGCTGGGTTTTTTTTTTTTGCTGTTGCTGCTTTTGTTATTATTGCTGTTATAGCTGCATTCTAAAATATATACCCCCCTATCTTTACTATACCACCTAAACATTTACTTTTTTCTTTATTTAAATCTGTCCTTATCACCTCTAGATCCTCGCTTGTGCAAATTATTACTTCTTTTAACCAAATTTTGGTTTTGCTACTATTATAATGTCATCTGCATATGTTAACAGAACTGGAATGCTTTACCCTTCAGATGTTATATTCCCTGCCCCCTTCATTTTGTGATTTATTTCACATATGATCACATTCAAAACTAATGTAAAGGGTATGCAACTCATTGTAAATCCCCAGTCTTACACTAGTCTTCATATGTACTTCTTGAATTAACCAGCCATCTACAAGTATTTTTACTTTGTTATTATTATACTTTCCTAACTTTTCCATTTATATTATATTATTTCATTATTAACCATAAGAATTCATGTCCAATTGTATCAAATTCCTAATTAAGGTATTCTGTGATGATTTTTGCTTCCTTCTTCATTTCTACTCATAATATCATCCACAATTTCAATAACTATGATTAATAATTCTTTTCAACACTCCCCCTTTATACTACATATACTATCTTCCATAATATTTTCCATTTTAGTTTATAAGATCTTTATGAAAATAAAACAAAAGAGATGCAAGATGATCAGAAAATCCTGTTTCAACTATCTGTCCTTCTCCTATAACTAAACCTTCTGATATTATAAAAATCTGTTTCAGTTATATACAAACCCCTTTTGTAAGTTCATTAAATTTTGTCCCAAAGTTTTAGCTTACCACATCTTATAGCTTCTAACATTTTTTCTTATATAATTTCCTTTCTTTTTACACTTCCCTCTTAAATCACAATTAAAGTATCCTATTATTATAATATTCATATGTATCAGTACATCATCTAAAAATCTAATGAAATAAGCATTTCCTTTTTCTGCAATTAGTTTAAATATATAATGATATAGTTGTATATACCTGTTCTTTCCATTTTAAGTGTACAATGTTTTATCTTCCCATTTTTGCTAAAGTTGCATCTAACATCTTTACTGCATTTCTGCAAAATATGGCTATTCCAGAGGAGCTCTCATTTCCCAAATTCCTGATTATCTTTCCTCCTCATAGCTTCTCTGTTTGTAATCTTTCTTCATTTGTTAAAAATTCTGTGTCTTCTAATATTATTGCATCTGCATCACATGTATTCCACCACTACAGAATCAGCATTTTTCTTACTATATTCTTAATACTGTTCCAGTTTACAGAAAACACTCTAAAATCTTCATTTTCCCCTTTTCCTTAAATTAATGGTTTCATAAGTTTATAAATAGTTTCTAGGCTATCTTTCTAAAAAGGCCATTCTAAAAATAGCCAATTTCCTTTCCATTATTGAAAATCAGACACTGTGTTCTTTGTGTGTAAGTCAAACACCTTAACCATTATACCACCCCAATCATTAGCTGTTTAGTCTTTTTCATCCGTTTCCTTTCTTTTTTTATTTAGTACTTATCCCTTTAAATGTGCTTTTTCTGTCTTTTACTCTTTTAGCAATAGAATTATAGTTTTTCTTTTAATACCTTCCAGTTTTTCATCACTTATTTCAGAACCTTCTTCTATGTCCTCTTTATTATTTTTTCTAATTTATTTTTTTTCTATTTCTACTACTAATACATTTTCAAATGTACTTCTTTTCCACAAAATAAAATAAAAAAAAAAAAAAAACATATTTTGGATTGTCCCTATATTAACAACATCCCTATTCTCCTCCACATTTATCATGCTTGGTATATGTATAATTTTTGCTCTTTCTATGTTTTATCGAATATTACAATCCCAACAAGCACATATTTGTGATAAACCTTTGCAATGCCCAGTACTTATTTACATAATTTTTCAATTGTCTTTCCAAAATCTGTCTTTCTGCTTCTGTTCAAAGCTGTATATGAATTTTCTCTTTTGTTTACCTTTTAAATGTTTTTATCATATAAAGATTCCATGGGTTACAGTCTTTCTTTCTTCCTTCATATTTTCCAGTAATTTTTTCCATTGAAAAGTAGTCTTGAATATAATGTCAAAAATGCCATTTTGTTGAGAATAAATGCTTGTGTGGTTTTACACCCAAAGGTGTCCCAAACTTCATAACTGTCCATTTCTTTGTCTTCTTTACTTCAAATCCTTACCACATTCTTTTGTTTTTCATTTTCTTCTGCCTTATTTCCTGTACTCCCCTGCTGCCTTCTTTTACTTTCTTTTCACCACTATTCTTTACAATTGTCTCTGCATCATGCTTTTGTATTTTCTGCACAATGTCCCTCCAGGAAGCATCTCCTTCATTTTCTGGCATGTTCTGTATTACCATTTCGTTAGGTAAACCATTCTAAACCCTCCTGACTGGTGAATTTTAATTATACACGCATCATTTGCTAACTCATCTCTATCAAACAGATTTCTTTGAAACATGCCCTCAAAACCTTGCACACATTCTTTAGTCTGGATATTTGCTTTCTCCTCCATTTCTATTACCTCTTCATCATCTCCTTCTTTCTCCCTCTGCCTTTCTCTTTCTCCAGGCCACCTCTTTGCCTGAAATAAAAACAGGAAGTACTCTTGAAAAATGGCCCCCCCCTCATAACAATGATAAGTAGAGAAAGTTCCCAAATACCCTTGACAAATTTTCCCTGGTAATATAAATACCACCTGGCCCCTCCACCCATAACGAGGCTAATAGCCTAGTGGGACTAACCTGATTAACAATGGATATATAAAGAAATATATTTCTAACACAGTTAATGAAGGTTGTTGATTGTCTTTCACCTGAGTGGCTATTTTTAACTTTTATCTGTTTTTAGTTGATTTGATCAGGGTCCATAGTTCCTATGGAAGTTTAGCAAGAATGTTAAAATCTTGAGTGAAGTTTATTTTTGCATGCACTGTTTTTTTTTCTTTAATTATATAGGCTTTTTATTCAGAATTCCTCTAAAAGGGGTTATTTTTAAATTTGGTGTTGTATTTACTTTTGAGGGGGTAGACACATCTATGCCTGTACACAGAATTTGATGGCAAAGGATTTTGCATAAGCAGAAGGTTCATCACATTATGAGGTACTTTTGAATTTAGTTAAGTCTTCACTCACTTTTAATGGATTAGCCTTGGCATAATCTCTGAATACCGAGGCACTGAAAGATGCTTTCAGCTTCAGTCGTAGGGGGATTGCAACTGATTTGTGGTTTAATTTGACCAGAGAGGAAATCACAACTGGGGAGGAGCAAAGATGACCTTTAATGGTAAAGACCAAGACCAAGATTTTATCTCCCCTAGCTTAGGTGTGATCTAACTGGTCTAGAGATTTGCATTGATAAAGTACCAAAATTTCTTGGCATACATGATCTGACTGTTATTAACAGAAAATAATTTGTAAGTTTACAATTTAGCAGAATTTGTATTTAGAATATTTTTCCCAAGTTGCACTTTATCAGAAGCATTTGACAAAATGAAAATTCACATTTTTTATCGAGTATTTTTATTCGCAAAACTGCTTTTGAGAAAATAACTTACTTTTCACAGTGAAGAAAGTTACATTACATGCATGTCAGTGTAAAATTGTGTTTAAGCAGTTATCAGTTTGCTGTTAAAACTTCTCAATGCTTATAAGTCATCTTCAGGACTTATGAATATTATTATAGCTTCAGTACATTGCTGGATTACAAATGTGCGGTTCTTATAATGGAATTTCTATTTTCACTCTTTGGCTTTGTAGTTTTGTTACACATCATCAAATTCTATGCGTATTAATTGTTTTCTTTTCAATAGTAATATTTTATAAATAGGATACATATATCCTAATATTTGGACTGCACCCTTGTTTCCACCATCCACTAATGATAACCTAAATCACTCATTTTCTTCTTTTGCTCTCCCTACTCATCAGGGGCTGTGTGGCTTGTGACAGCAAATTCCAAGGTGTGCAGCATTATCATTTCTGTATCCAGATTACTGTATGATGTGAAAATAGAAATATCTTTGTTAGTTACTTGCAAGCTAAACAGTATGCTTGCACAAACTAAAGCTAGAATTTGTGACTATTACTCACAAATGTCCTAATAATGTTATAATATTTATATAAATATGTATACATATATGCTATTAAATAAATATATATAATTGATAATGTATTATCGTGATCACTTATTGCATTACAAGGCCAACGCTGTGTGAAAAGACTATAATGGTATCAAGATGAATGCAGTCTTTATTGTTCTCTTGTTATGAGATTTTTATGATGCGTACTTAAATATATTTTATGGCATTACTATGCAAACCGCTTAATTAAAAAATGTTTGATGTCTGTAAAACTACCTTTATTTATAAAAAGAAAGGAGATTTTGCATATACTCTGAGGAAGACTAAGGCTGGCATTGTGCACACAGTTGGATTATAAAGTTAAAGATCCTGTTTTGTGTGTGTGTGTGTAAAGTAAAATAGAGTTATATTGAATAAAATGTACAGAGGCACAGTTCCAAATTCAGACAGCTGGTAGTCATGCAGCACTGTTGTTTTATACATATAAAAATATTATTTTTAACTTTTTCAAGACTCATAGTGTTATTTTTCTAGAAAATATATACTTCTGAAAACAATAACTTTAAAGTGGTTTCCCTATGAAACCTCAGCTTACACAATGGCAAGGAAATGTTACATACAAATGTCCAAAATACCATGAGGAAAAAATCCTCAACTATAATCATTTTTTCAGGGACGCAGGCCTCTTTCTCCATGAACTTATATATACCAATTCTATAGATTCAAAAAACAGAAGAGGGAAAACGCTACCAAAGGAAAGGAATCCGTACTGGTACACATTTAGAGATTCTATCAACATTGTTTCTTTACTTTGATGAAACAAGACACATAAACCATTTATGTCACATGCTATTACAAGGAATACAAATTGCTATAGTACAATTATCCCTGTAAACAGAGTACAGAATATGGAGGTCAATAAATATAAATCATTCTGGCGAGCTACTAGATAGAAGTATGACTTTGTAGTCATGCTAAAATGCTGACTTGGTTACGAACACTAGATTCAGGTGTATATTTTTTGAAACAGCAGTTGGTCTTATTGATTTTATCTAGTTATCCCACATTTTTGTAGGGCAGCTAACGAAACTTTATCTAAACCATTCAATAAAGCACAAAGAGTAAATCAAACAAAAGCAGTAGCTTAATATTGGAGGCAAGTTATCACAGGAAATGCATTTTTTAAAGATGCTCCTTAAAGACTACATCAAAAAAAAAAAAAACCTTTTAATGTAGCTTCATAACTTTAGGCAGGAAAAATACAAACTCTGATTACAAAATAAAGACCCATATATTAAAAAAAAATCATCCCTAAAGATTTAGAGAGAGCTGTGGATCTCAGTTTAAACAATTACCAATAATGTAAACTTTAAAAATAGATTAACTACTGAATGTGCTTTTTAAGGACATGTCTAGTCACTCCAGAGTGATCACTTTGTCATTTTATCACTGAGTCAGTGCTTCATTCTGTAGCTTTTAAAAAAAGCCATGAGAATAACTCAGAAAAGGGGCAGTGATTCCTGATTTGGAATTATATACATGGCTTTACTACGTAACAACTAACTGATATGTTTAAAGGACCATAAAACATCTAAAACTTTGGAATGTCACAACTCAATACTTCAAAGTTCATGAAATACAAAAGCATTTCTTTTAGGAGCAAATCCTGTTGCAGCCCCTTCCCAACAACGTCCCCTCCAAAACTTTATATATTAACAGACAGGTCAGAAAAAGTTATACAAAAGGGACAAAATGAGAAAAACACAAAACTCTTCCCTCTTCTTGACTACAATATCAGTAGAACCACAGCAATGCTTACTTAGACTTTGACAGTCAGTAGGCTTTCTATATATATGTAGTATCTGTGTTTGTGTGTGTGCATAGATATACATATATAGATATATAGACATAAGCCTAGCCAAGATTTCCTGAAAGAAAAATGATGGCCTGTATCCAAAAAGGACATTAAGAGCCAGGAATTTATAAGCTACCTCTGTGCATAAGGGACATGGGTGCCAGGCCCAGTGTACATTTCCTATTCCCCATCTGCTGGTCTGGGTTCTGCTTAAGCTGAGTAATAGACAAACTCAGCTTTACATTAATTGGAAGCCTGTTCCATAGGAGGTGCAGTCTCTGGGACACATATCTGCCTGTCTGGCAAGTTCTGTTTAAGTCGCAGACAAACTTCAGATCCCTAGACCTAGTATTTCTGATACTTTTTGACTTACAAATATGTAGTGGATCCGTAAGTGTGGATTTTGTGGATGCCTTGTAAGCCAGGCATAGATCACCCCTTGACAATCTATAGGAGACTGCATGAGGCAGATTTGTTATGCCTTGTATTCATTTTGTAAGGAACCTCTGCGGTTGTTGCATATGCTGGTCAGATACATACCAAAGGGAGCATTGTACTCTATGATTGGTCTGATAAGGGCAGGATACAGTGGGATAATGAGCTGTTTAGACCTAGATGCCATGCTCTTACTTATAAGTTATGAAACATAAAAGGATTTCCTCACTACTGTTGCCACATGGTGATCGAAGGTAAGGCTACTGTCTACATGTGTTCTCAGATTCCTGACCATTTGGTCATCTCTTAGGGGCATATTATCAGCATGGTAATTATGTATTTGTATATATGTGCATCTAAATGTCAGCAACAGCATTCAAACATTTTGAAGGCGAGTAGGTCAATCACACCTATAAACGGATTCACTTTATATCCTCAAAATACTGAAATATCGAAAGTCAGTAAGTCAAGGCTATAAAGCGGAAACCTGAAAAGAACGAAAGCTCAGAAGTGTGAAATTCAAAATCTCGCATACCAGAGATTTTGAATTACCACTTCTGCTGTACACAAACACACACCTTCCTCCCCACACACAAACACAAGCTCTTTCCTACATAAAAGCAGGGGGGGGCAAGACCCCCTGGACACCCCACACCCCCCCTACTCAAATATTCTAACTCCGAGGTCACACTACAAAAACACACAAAACACCACCAAACAAGCTACATTCTCCTCACACACACACATCGCAGTAACAAAACACACACCACAGCCCCTACCGAAAACCCTTAACACATAAACACTTACCTGAATCCATAACCACAGTGAAATACCAGAAACGCTAATTCAAAATCTCCGGTATGCGAAATTTTGAATTTCACACTTCTGAGTTTTCATTCTTTTCAGGTTTCCACTTTATGGGCTCGAAATACTGAAATTCGATATTTCAGTATTTCAAGCAAATAAAGTTAATCCATATAAACATATAATTTGATAATTCACAGATGTTTGATTGGTCACTGCACATTAATAAGAAAGGCAAAACTTCCTAGCAGATTATAAACCTACTGCAGTAATTTAGCAATCAACATAAACAGATTCAACATAAGCAAGCCCAGAAAAAGTCAACAAACACACATTACTTGTGAATTGTGGGCCAGCCAACCTATTTCAGTTTTAGCCAAGTATGCTTCAAATGAATCTGGAAAATAATTAAACTACATAATTAATTTTTGTTTCAGCATCTTACACAGAAAAGGAAAAGAGGGATTTGGACTGCATTATTGGTGAGGCAAGTGAGAGAATTATATTTGCAGCACCATATTAAACCTCTTGCATTGATATATGTATAAATCTGTTACTTGTAGCTAATATATTCTGGCTGTTGATGCAGAGGTTAAGGATTTGATTAATTCTCCCCTTGTTTGCCTACTGTCTGACCTTGAACTTGTTCATAGATTGTCCCTAAAAAGGCACTGTTAAATCCGGTAGGGCCATTGGGCACACAGATAGGATTATTATAAATTCAAATGTAGGTAAAACTCCAAAGCAGAAATTCAGCATTCTTTCAACATTACCAGTCTTCTGAATAAGTCATTAGGTGTAAATGTGTCTATTTTATTATTGTTTTTTTTTTTATTTACTTGTTATGTGGGTAAGCGCAGTAGAAAAAAAGAGAAGAAGTAAGCATCTTGTGTTGAAAAGTTCAGTTATTGTAATGTTAGATCTAACTGTTGTGTGGACAGGACAGTAAGGTGTATGCCCAGAACCAGTACAGGTATATGAACGTGAAGTGAATCCACAAGATTATAGCAGTAGCTGTACCATAGGAAGCTTGGAGAGATGCAGGTGAAGTCTGAATAACTTGCAAGGGGTTTTAGGCTGCGTTTAACACATAGTGACATTCTTAGAAGTCTTCTCTGACATGGCATGTGTAATGAGATGAGGCATCACATTAGGGAATTCAGCTAAAAGCTATAAATAGCTGTTGCAGAGGTCATGGCTTTGGTATCATTGAAAAAATGGGAACCCATCTGGGATGAGCAGGCTTATGTTACTGTGCTTATTTAATTAACAGTCAAAGTAGCAAAGTACAAAGAACAATAAAGTATTCAAAACTCCTGGTTTCACCCTGTAAATGCCAAAATATTTAGTGAAGCAAGCCTCAACAGTGGGAACAAGTACAAGAGAATCTGTATATGCAAAATGGAGCCATTAGTAGTGAAAGCAGGAAACATTACTAGAATCCATCTATTTATATAAGCAAAGCATGAAATAGACTTTCAAAGCATGAAAGAGACAAACTCTGGACCACCTGGCGGACTACTAAATGCCCCGCAGATCAATTAAAGTTCAGACAGTTAAGAAATGAAACCAAAAAAGCCATTCTGTCAGATAAAGGAAACTTTTACTGTCACCTACAACAAACCCATCAAAATAAACCTCAAAAATTCTGGTCTGGCATCAATAAATTGCTACACCCAGGTCGCTCAGTCACACCTAACCCCTCAGGCTCTGAACACAACAGCCCCAACCAAATTGCTAATTCTTTCAATACTTTCTTCACAGAGACCATTCAATCTCTTGCCAATCAGCTATCCTCTGACACATCTTCTTCCTCCCATAATACTAACAATCCCCCACTATTTAAATTTCAACCTGTTCCTACATCCCTTGTCTGCACCCTTATTCAAAAACTTAAACCCACCACTCTCACTGCAGACTTACTACCTGCAGAATACATACAAAAAGCTGCTAAAGCTATAGCCTACCCTATATCTATCCTCATCAACAGAACTATTTCTGAAGGAACCGTCCCATCACTCTGGAAAATGTCACATATTATCCCCCTTCACAAAGGTGGTAACTCCAAAGATTTATCTAACTACAGGCCCATAGCCATATTATCCCCTCTGGCTAAAATCATGGAGAGGTGCATTCATGAGCAACTATTAAGCCACCTACTAGAAAACAACTTCCTAGCTATCTGACAACATGGCTTTAGACCATTTGACAGCACCACCTCTGCTCTCTTATCCTTCACCGACTGCGTCAATAAAAATCGTAATAATGATACTCTATCCTCGGCTCTCTTTCTCGATCTGTCAAAGGCCTTTGAGATGGTCAGCCACCAATTACTCATAAACTTACTCAAAAACTTGTCACTAGCTCCACTTGCTATACAGTGGTTTCAGTCCTACCTAAATAATAGACAACAAGCCGTACTATGCAGAATAGCCTTTCTTCCCACCTCCCAATCACCCTTGGAGTCCCTCAAGGCTCCATACTCCGTCCTCTCATCTTCTCTTTACAAATGACCTACACTCTATAATACCTCAAGCCACCTGTATTAAATACACAGATGACTCCATGTTAATATGCTCAGCCACTTCACCATCACAACTACAGTCTCTTACCCAAAACGTGTTTAGCACAGTAGAGAAATGGCTCCTTGACCGATGTCTCATTCTGAACCCAAAAAAAAACAAAAATGCTATTATTCACCCCCACTCGCAGAACCTCCCCACTGAACTTTAATGTTACATCTACTAATGGTAGTGTGATATATCTCCTGATTCTACCACAAAACTACTTGTGATACTAATTGATAATAACCTTTCCTTTGAGCCCCATATTTATTAACAACACTATAAAAACAGTTAACAAAAAACTAGGATCCCTCTATAGAATCAAAACCTTTCTGACCCCTCTAGCCCAGACCACTATCGCCCGTACCCATTTAATTTCAACCCTTATATATGCATCCCCTATCTATACTAAACTATGTAAAAGCAATATGAACAAGCTTACCATCTCCTACAATAATATTGCAAGATTTGCAACTGGGTCAGCCTACAGAACCCATTACTGCAACAATCTTAATCAACTAGGCTGGTTAGAACTGTCAAATCTAATTCTACTGAACCAACTAATAGTGGCCAAAAAGATACTGTATCAACCTTCAAATACTCCAATACTCACTAACCTAATCACCCCCTGCAATAACCTAAAGTCCCTGCGCTCATCAAAAAACTACTAGTTCAAATAAATAAAACAAACAATCTGGCCGGTGATTCACTGTTCTCTAACGCAGTGGGAAAAACCTGGAACACCCTCCCTGATCACCTAACCTCCCTATCCTCAGCTCCCCTATTAAAACCAAACTTAAAACATATCTTAAATCTCACTAGTTATGCCCATGTGCTAATCCAGACTAACTACCACACTTGTATCCTGACACTTCTCTACATACCAGCATAAGCTAGTTAATCCTTTATTAACAATAGTGTGCACATCACTATACTGATCAAAAGTGTATTATTTTAATAATTAATTTTATACTAGCAAATAATGTGTGTGTGACTTTACTGTTTAATAGTGTGCTTTTTGCTTACATAGTTCTAAACATTTATAGTATAACTGTACTGTTTAATAGTGTGCTACATATTTTTTACACATCTTTGTATCAACATCCTTAGCTGTCTTATAATAGGAATCATGTTATTCATATGTCAAAAGGCAAGGAACTGTTATAACAGACAAAACTTTACAATGTACCTATGTTTTGTAAGTACTACTTTGAAGTGTGGAGCATTTCTCGCCGGGCCTCCACTGAAAATGGACATATATCCAGTTGGACCAGCCCGGTCAACAAATGTAAAATAAATAAATAAAAATAAAATAGACAGTGGGCATTGATGGAGGAGCAGTAACAAGGACAGAGTATAGGAGCAGTAACAAGGACAGACTGGAGAAGTAGTAACAAGGACAGAATGCAGGAGCAATAACAAGGACAGAATGCAGGAGCAGTAACAGGGACAGAATGCAGGCATAGTAACAAGGACAGAATGCAGGAGCAGTAACAGGGACAGAATGCAGGAGCAGTAACAAGGACAGAATGCAGGAGCAGTAACAAGGACAGAATGCAGGAGCAGTAACAAGGACAGAATGCAGGAGCAGTAACAGGGACAGAATGCAGGCATAGTAACAAGGACAGAATGCAGGAGCAGTAACAGGGACAGAATGCAGGAGCAGTAACAAGGACAGAATGCAGGCATAGTAACAAGGACAGAATGCAGGAGCAGTAACAGGGACAGAATGCAGGAGCAGTAACAAGGACAGAATGCAGGCATAGTAACAAGGACAGAATGCAGGAGCAGTAACAGGGACAGAATGCAGGAGCAGTAACAAGGACAGAATGCAGGAGCAGTAACAAGGACAGAATGCAGGAGCAGTAACAGGGACAGAATGCAGGCATAGTAACAAGGACAGAATGCAGGAGCAGTAACAAGGACAGAATGCAGGAGCAGTAACAAGGACAGAATGCAGGAGCAGTAACAGGGACAGAATGCAGGAGCAGTAACAGGGACAGAATGCAGGCATAGTAACAAGGACAGAATGCAGGAGCAGTAACAAGGACAGAATGCAGGAGCAGTAACAAGGACAGACTGGAGAAGCAGTAACAAGGACAGAATGCAGGAGCAGTAACAAGGACAGAATGCAGGAGCAGTAACAGGGACAGAATGCAGGCATAGTAACAAGGACAGAATGCAGGAGCAGTAACAAGGACAGAATGCAGGAGCAGTAACAAGGACAGACTGGAGAAGCAGTAACAAGGACAGAATGCAGGAGCAATAACAAGGACAGAATGCAGGAGCAGTAACAGGGACAGAATGCAGGCATAGTAACAAGGACAGAATGCAGGAGCAGTAACAGGGACAGAATGCAGGCATAGTAACAAGGACAGAATGCAGGAGCAGTAACAAGGACAGACTGGAGAAGTAGTAACAAGGACAGAATGCAGGAGCAATAACAAGGACAGAATGCAGGAGCAGTAACAGGGACAGAATGCAGGCATAGTAACAAGGACAGAATGCAGGAGCAGTAACAGG
The DNA here is from genome assembly GCF_019279795.1 of Protopterus annectens. Lineage (NCBI taxonomy): Eukaryota > Metazoa > Chordata > Ceratodontiformes > Protopteridae > Protopterus > Protopterus annectens. Next base: position 660,625,503 of record NC_056743.1, on the reverse strand, counting down.
GACAGAATGCAGGCATAGTAACAAGGACAGAATGCAGGAGCAGTAACAGGGACAGAATGCAGGAGCAGTAACAAGGACAGACTGGAGAAGCAGTAACAAGGACAGAATGCGGTAGTAGTAACAAGAACAGAATGCAGGAGTAGTAACAAGGATAGAATGCAGGCGTAGTAACAAGGATAGACTGGAGAAGTAGTAACAAGAACAGAATGCAGGAGCCGTAACAAGGACAGAGTGGAGAAGCAGCAACAAGAACAGAATGCAGGAGCAATAACAAGGACAGTGCAGGAGCAGTAACAATGACAGAATGGAGAAGGAGTAACAAGGACAGACTGGAGAAGTAGTAACACGGACAGAATGCAGGAGCAGTAACAATGACAGAATGGAGAAGCAGTAACAAGGACAGTGCAGGAGCAGTAACAAGGACAGACAGGAGAAGTAGTAACAAGGACAGAATACAGGAGCAGTAACAATGACAGAATGGAGAAACAGTAACAAGGACAGTACAGGAGGAGTAACAAGGACAGGCTGGAGAAGTAGTAACAAGGACAGAATGCAGGAGCAGTAACAATGATAGAATGGAGAAGCAGTAACAAGGACAGACTGGAGAAGTAGTAACAAGGACATGGTGCACAGATTACTGTGATTGGCTTATGAACATGCCAGGAACAGAATTTCTAGGAAGGACTCGTCGATAAAACAGAAGGAGTGCAGTTATTTACAAAAGAGAGGAGTTCACAGCAACAGAATATACAAGTAAAGATGGGGAAAAAGGGAGTCTGGGGGGGGGGTCTTTACCATGTAAAACAGAGATAGCAGTGCAATCTGCAGAGGTTTTATAGAGACCAATATCTCATAATGAAAACAAATGCAAGAATATGATGCACTGTTTCCTTAGAATACTAGACAAGAATGTAGTGGTGTTGAAAGGTGACTTTACTATGATAGCAGTATCACGTTTAACTCAGTACAAGACATGGTCTCTGGACAGCTAGCGCAGGATCTGAATTGGGCTTTGTGGACATGGAGGAGAGGCACTCAGGATGGAAGTAGTCATCTGTTTGGGAATGACTGACCATCAAACAGTATGGGTGAACATTCAATGAAAACATACATTCAGTGATATCCAGGATAGGATTATGAACTTCTTTACTCAGACCTTGCATAGATGAAGCTGTGCTTCACAAAATCTCCAACAAAGAACAAAGTGGAGGAAAACGATAATGGAATGCATTATAACAGCCACCACAGCAGCAAGAAAACTGGATAAAACCAATGTGGAAATCTAAAGGAAGAGCAAATACTGTGCTTCATAAATGGCATAGCCTTCAAGGTAAGAGACACTGTTGTTATAAGGATAATAAGCACAGAAGGAAGTGAGTAGGGAAATAAACAAGTTAAAACAGAAGGTGAGAGGTATGGTAATCAGAACTAAAATGCCTGAACAGAGCTAAAGATAGTTTGTGTGGTCCCCTTATTAACATTGGTCAAAGCTTATCCTTATCACCGAAGAATAAATAATGTGTGTGAAGAGTTCTGAGTTGGGACATTAGTTCCACATATAACGTCATACAATTAGTTTCTCATCCGATCACCTAGACTATTTATAAAGACAGATTGGAATTTGTTTAGTTCCATGTATAAATGATTATTGGGTTATAGACTTGTCATGTCTACAAGTGTGTGTGAGGTTTTGGTGGAGATTGATGCCTTTAGAGAAGGTGTTGGATAAGCTATTACTTCTGTTGTGGAGAAATAAATTGAATAGTGCAGGATAATTCCTGGCAAGCAATGATCACTACTCAGAAATATGTAGGAAATGGAATATAGGGAAAGGGCTTTATGGTCTGTCAAAACAGCCTGTATTGCCTAGGACTGATGTCAGAAAATGTTAAGGCTTTTCAAGTTGATTTAGATCTTTAGACAGGAATATTCCAGATGTGTTGTATTCCATGATGTGCCTAATAAAGGATGATATAACTTTGTGGGCCTAGGGGATATATTGTGGCAAATAAGCTAATTAAAAGGACTTCTTCACAATGCAAATATCTGATGACAGAGGAAGAGCTCATTATAAACATAGTTGTAGAGGACACTGATGACTGTACCTGTTCTAAAAGAAGTACCAGAAATTTTGAACAAGGAATGGGAAGAGGTTTTATAAAAGATGACTAGACTGAACTTTTTGGCTTTGAGTATGAGGCCATGAGTATCACACCAGGTCTTGATATGATCCAATCCCTGATGTATAATTTGGGCATTTGAATGTGGTGTGATGATTACTGCCAAACTGCAATTATCAATAAACTTGGTTGGCCACAGACACTCAACATGTAGGTTGAGATTAAAAATATAGATGCCACTAACAAGGGAACCAATGATAGCATCCTTCTGGAACACTCTAAGCTCATTATAAACATAGTTGTAGAGGACACTGATGACTGTACCTGTTCTAAAAGAAGTACCAGAAATTTTGAACAAGGAATGGGAAGAGGTTTTATAAAAGATGACTAGACTGAACTTTTTGGCTTTGAGTATGAGGCCATGAGTATCACACCAGGTCTTGATATGATCCAATCCCTGATGTATAATTTGGGCATTTGAATGTGGTGTGATGATTACTGCCAAACTGCAATTATCAATAAACTTGGTTGGCCACAGACACTCAACATGTAGGTTGAGATTAAAAATATAGATGCCACTAACAAGGGAACCAATGATAGCATCCTTCTGGAACACTCTAAGGCCATTTCTATAGTGAGAGATGGAGCCAGACACTCTCAGTGAGTGGGTACACACACACAAGCACACACACACACACACACACACACACACACACACACACACACACACACACACACACACACACACACACACACACACACACACACACACACAGCCTGTTTGCTATCCAACAAAAACATGACAGGAGGTGTCTTGAATATAACGGCATATGGAATGGTGTGGATATAGTAACAAGGCCAAGGTGTAGGCAGTATGGACAGATAATTCCTTACTGTGTGCTTCAGTTAACACTATCAAAGAATTTAGATCAGGTTAAAGATACATGACTTATCTTAGACAAATCCAAACTGACCTGGGTGAAGGGTTTGGAGGCCATCAATATATTTGCTGAAAAGAAAACCAGCAATTATGCATCCCATCCCTTTTCATATTAAACTAGTTGGTCCAGTTAATCTGTAGCTTTCTTCATCAGTTCTTGTGGTACCCATGTGTAGGTACACCATAATGGCTGATCACCATGTTTTGGTACAAAACTAAGGGATAAGCTGACAATAATGAGCTTTAACAGATTTGTCTACATAATGCTTATGACTGGCTAACAAGCATCGGGGATTGTTTACTCTACTCATGCATGTGTGGGCGATGCTGACTTGTCTGACATTCCAATGGGGAGCCACAGTTAAGAATGGTGGTTGGGATGTCTTTTAAATGTTATTTTTATTCTGTGAACGGTAAAGAATTTAATAAGGTTTAAGTAAAAAAAAAAATTGAAACTCTAATATCGGGCATTACTGACTTAGTGAGAGTGGAAGATTATACACATCCAGCAAGGGGGGGGAAGGGGGCCTGCTGCTATACACAATTTTAAGCTCCACAGACATTTAGTACTATGTTGTGAGGAGGGTGAAGCCCCCACTGGATGTAAAGCTATCTTTTTAATCTCTCTTCTTGTTAAGAACAACTTATAAAATTATAATTACAAATTGCAATTACAGTGTTTGACCATGTAACACATGGGGTGGGACTTGTTACCGCACATCCTGGTGTTTCCTAATATAAACAATTGACCATGCTTGAATGAATATTATTAGAGCTTCCATATAATATTGAATATTATTAGAGCTTCCATAATTTTTTTTTTAGTTTTACTGAGAGCTGATATGACCTGATCATGAACAGTTGTCAAACAGGAAAAACATTTATTTGGTGATGTGGAGCACATTTAGAGCTGAATTTGTCTGTAAGGATATTTTCAATGGATATTGGATCCAAATAAAAAAAGACCATTGGATAAAAGGTCTGAGCAGGGCTTGGTATTATTTCTTATTGTCCTGATATCATTAAAAAAAGTGTTATTTTTATCTTTAGTGCTAGTGGTAAGCTTTAGTTCATAATTGGCATTATACTGCATAGGTTCATAGTTCATAGGTTGTTACTAGGCTATCAGCCCCAGGGCCTATACAAGCCAAGCCATAACAATTCCCTGGATATTTCTTCCCATAATATTTACTTCCCTGGACCCCTGTCTAGCAGGGTGATGACGTAATCCCCGGGGTGAATTTCCTATCTCTCATCCAATCGTCAAGGTTCCTTTTGAAGAAGGCCAAGGAGGTGCCCTGCTTGACATGTATGGGCAGTCTATTCCAGAGTCTGGGGAGTCTCTGGGTCAGGAACCTATCCCTCCAGCATGTTATGTTCATTGTGATGACAAGATTTAGATCCCTGGAGCGTGTGGCTCTGAGGCATTGGGATTTCTTTAAGTGGACCATGTCCAACAGCTCAGGTTTTGACATGGCCTTGTATGTTAAGCAGAGATCACCTCTGAGTAGACGATATGCCACGGAGTATAGCTGGAGTTTTTTTAGATAGTCAGCATGGGACATCTGCTTTAGGCCAGTGATTCTTTTAGTGAGGTATTTCTGTGGCCTTTCCAGCTGTTGCAGATGTCTTGTGAGGTACATACCAAACAGGGCATTATACTCTATAATGGGTCTAATGAGGGATGAGTACAGTGGGACAATGACCTCCTTTTTTCTGGATGAAAAGCCCTTAGTGATGAGGTGTGCCACATAGAAGGATTTCCTGACTGTTGTGGTGATGTGGTTATCGAAGGTGAGACCTCTGTCCACCTGTGTCCCTAAGTCTTTCATAACACTTTTGGTGTTTAGTGTACTGCCACCTATATGGTAATTCATGGGTACATGTTTTTTTCCCAAAGGGGATAACTATACATTTCTTGGCATTAAGCTTGAGCCCATGGCTCTGGCACCAAGCATCTGTTTCTGTAAGGTCCTTTTGTAGAATATACATATCATTTGGGGATTCAATAATGGCTCACAGTTTGCAGTCATCTACAAACTTTGTTAGCCAGAGTCCCTTAGGGTTGGCCTGTACTTCAGGAAAAGTAGATGCCAAACCAGACCGGTCTTAAGAGGACTGAACCCTGAGGTACTCCACTGGTCACTTGTCTGGAGCTGGATTTGGAGTCAGCTACTTTTACAGTCTGGGTTCTGTCAGTAAGCCAGTTGGCAACCCATTGAGTAACGTAGGGATTTATGCCCAGCTTAGTAAGTTTATCTATAATTCCAGAGTGGGGTATGGTGTCAAAGGCCTTGGCGAGGTCCAGGTAATTGTGTGGACCGACTTACCTGCATCCACAGCTCTAGAGACTGATTCGAAGAAGCCAGTCAGGTTCAGGAGACCAGATCGGCCCTTCACAAATGCAAACTGGGTGGGGTCCAGTGTTTGAAGGTTGCCAATGTCTTTGTTTATAAGTTCCATGATAATGCGTTCCATGCCCTTGCAGATCAGGCCCGTCAGACTGATGGGACAGTAGTTCCCAGCATCCAAGGTGGATCCCCCTTGTGGAGTGGGATAACTGTAGCTGTGCGCCACTCAGTGAGCACGAAGCCTGAGGTGAGGCTATGATTATACATGACACTTAGGTGAGGTGCCAGTTCATTTTGCAGTTCATGTAATACACAGCCCGGGATGTCATCTGGTCCCTGGATGCTGTATTCTTAGCTTTGGAGAGTGCAGTTTCTACATGTGTGGACGTGATTACCAGAATTTGGCAATCTTTTGGTATTGAGATGGGCCCTTTAGGGGGTGAGAGGGGGGTGAAGTAGGCACTAAATCGATCTGCCAGGATATTGGCAATATCCTTGGTATCAGTGTATTTAATGCCATTCTGTTATAGCTCACAGCATATCTGAGGATTGCCATTTAGATTCTTGACATAACTATAGAATGCCTTGTGGTTGACTTTAGAATCTTTGGCAATTTTATTTTCATAACTAGCTTTGGAGGATTTTACGAGGGATCTCAGCTTCTTACTGAGGCTGGTAAGGGAGTTTTTTGCATCCTGGGATTTTCCTCTTTTCTGCAACAGTTTCTTTCTTCTGTTGTATAGTTTGTTTATGGCAAGGGACCATCAGATTGTCTTCCTTTTTTTGGAGGAGAGCATCTTGGTTCTGTTTGGGATGGCAAGATTCATGCACAGGTGGATGCGCTCATACAGTGCCTTAGTGCTGGATTCAGCATTCAAACTTTCAGCTCCCATCCCATCATGTTGATATACTTTATCGTTTTGTATATGCATCATCTGCTGAGGGACGGGTTTTATTAAAAGTGCTTTGGAGCATTTCCTTTTTGTTCTACAGCTTGTTAGTATGAGAATGCCACCACACAAGTTTACTTTCAAATTTGTTGCCATGTTTATGACTGAGGGCAACAACCTCATCAGTGCATTTTTCCACAAAAGATTAGAACTCAGAGAAGAGGGGGAGGACAGTTCTGCTATCCAAGCTCATGAAGGATGTGTAGGACTATGGAAAGGTTGGCTCTGGAAAAATCATGAAAAAACATAAGTATAAGAGAGAGCAGTACATTTACGTGGTCATATCTGCCCAGGGAGTGACTGACCATAGATGAAGTGGAGGAAGAGGAACAATTGGCTAAAATAAGCTTGATAAGGTTTTTACACATGACAGGTGAGGGATATTTTGCTCTGCTGAATTCTCAGTGGCAACATTTAGAAAGTACTGGACATATTTTTGGTTAGTTGCATAAGTCCAGTAATTTATGAAGGGATAGTTAGTCATCTATAATTATTTCCGTGAGTATAATCAGGAAATTCTCAAACTTATATAGATTGTGGTTGTTCTCTGAAGGGGAATGACGGTGTTGGAGATTTTGTTAATAATCCTAGTGATTTCATCAAATTTTAGGGTTGAATCATGTAAGAATAGTTAGAGGCTGACATAAGGGTTAAGGTGTTTACCTTATAGACACCGAGGTACAGAACTTGATTTTCATCTTGGGAAACATGGCTAGACTTAAAAAGGCCCATGTGGTTGTTAGCCTAGTAATTATCTATCAACCTGTAAAAATGTGATTTAAGGCAGATTTATATATGGATCAGAGGTGCAGAAAGTACCCAGCAGTGCAGGGCTACAACACCTTCCATACATTCAGACCACAAACTGACCATGAAAGAAGCATAGGAGGAGGGGTATCCATCTTCATTAAGGATAAATAGACCTCAGGACTGGTCTAACAGTATGACTCTCTTGATCTACTGAATGTCCAATTAACTATAGGCAAAGCCCCCTACTACATCATAGCTAGCTATAGGTCCCCACCATAAAACAGGACAAGCATACCTGGACTTACTGGAGTCAGTTACCATAAAGTCCAACACTTTACTCATGGGTGATTTTAATTATGCTACCATTGACTGGAAAATATACATAACCACATACATTCTGGCCCAGAGGTTCTTGGCCTTTGTCAATGAAAATGGTCTGGAACAGCTAGTCAGACATCCACAAGAGGCTCAAATATCCTGGACATAGTACTCACTAACATGGGATAGCACTGCACCATGTCATGTCCTCCTTGGTAAGATCAGTCTCGTTTGATTTTATTATAATACGAGATACCACATCAAAATCAAAAATGCTTAAGAATTTTTCAAAAGACAAATTATCTCCTACTAGGTGATGGTATAAGAAGTTTCAAAGCCCCCTTGAATGCAGATAACACAGACTGTTCTGCAGATGTGTACACCAATGCCCTGTATAACCACGTAAGCAGTTGTATAGAATCATCTGTACCTGACCAGATTAAAATTAGGTCTTGCCAAAAACACAAGCCCCCCTGGTGGACCCCTAGTATAAAAAGACTATGCAACAAGAGGAAGAAGCTAATATCCAAGAACAAGGGGAAACAGGCTCAACAAAGGAAGAAATCCCTCTCTAGCTTAAACAAATTACAGATCTTGTCAAGTCCTCCAAAGCTAATTACAAAGCAAAAATAGCCTCTAGATCAAAAGATAATCAGAAGAGATTTATGTCCAAAATCTTAAAGGGAATACTCAGCAGCACTCATACTCAACTGGAGGCAATATCCAACCTGTTAGCATATTTGTATAATTCAGAAATTAAAGGGGCCACTCAAAATTCCTCGGTAAATCCTGGTTTTGAGCGCAAAATATTGGGGTGCCATGAATTCCTGAGTGGCCCCTTTAATTTCTGAATTTCCCGGGTTTTTTTAAGGATTTTTTTTTTTTTTTTTTTTAGGACAGATGGTTCCTGACATCATCACATGCAGGGCATGATGATATCAGCTTCATGAGGCAGACAGGCAGATAGTAATTCAGCTGCAGAGCCATTTATTACTACTAAAACTCAGAGCAGTAAAGTTAAAAATTAAGACTTCTTGGGCATGCTCTTCCAGGTTAGGCAAAAGAAAAAGAAAATGCTGTGAACTAGTGGCGGGGGGCAGAGGGCCAGTCTGCTGGGTGGCACTTTAGACTGTTTGCTGGTACCAGTCTTATGTGCTGATTTTCTTTATTCATTGCATTTTGTGTACTATTAGTAGCTACCGTACTGGTCCTGTGTGCTGTTAGAGACTGCTGTTTGTTATTTTCTCTCTGCATTGATCTGCTGCTTAACACACAGACAAGTGGAGACATTGATTTTCTTACAAATGTGTGTGTGGTGGTTAGGGCTACTCAGACTCAAACCCTGTACCTTAGTTACAAGAAGCAAGAGCTTAAATTCTCTACACATACCACCACTTGTGATTCAATGAGTTAAGTCCTTTCACAGAATGTCTGGAATGTTTGGCTCATACTTTTGATCTGTTCCTCTTAAAATTACTGGTTTTCTGGCAAACCAGTGAGAACTAAATTCATTAAATAATGATAGCCATCTAAGTGTCAGTCTTTCTATCTTTCAGAAAATGCATGGTAACACAAAGCATTTTATTCTAGCAACTTTCTAAGATTATACATGAAATGTTTAAAATGTGTCCCTGGTTTTGGGCCTTGTCCCCCCCCCAAAAAAAACATGTTGGCATTTTCCAGATTTCTTCTGCTGTATAGTTCTTCAGGGGGACAGACGTTTAGTGCTACTTATGCCAAGTCTGTTTGTGTTAGTAGCACAACAAGTAGTATACTTGCTTTTGATGTAGATGGCTGTGAGTTCTACTCACACAGTATGTAGATGGATTGCTGATATTGTTGTACTTTTAAAGGGGGTGGATGCTGCAGTCCTGATAATGTCCTCTTTGGTGGAGATACGTAGTAACTATGAACCTGCTATCAGTTTGCCATCCATTCCCTATTGCAATATTACTAGTATATAATTTTTTTTAATGTAACATAGACAAATTATTCTTCAAGGGCAACATGCATTTTATTTGTAGATGATCATTTTTAAAAAAACAACTAAAGGCAATGTTAGTTCAGGAGCCTAAACGTACGTGTTTCAAAAGTAACTTTCTGTATGGATAGTTCTGCAATAGATTGCTTAAATATTTTCCATAAAAAATATTATTTCATAATGATGATCTTTGTAGAAATTATATGAATGTATTCCTAGTGTTAGCTAAATCCATATATTATTACAGTTAATTAGGTTCATAGGTTCAGAGGTAAGTACTAGGCTATCAGCCCTAGAGCCTATATAAGCCTAGCCAAAAAGGTTCCCTGGCTTTCACCACCCAAGAAAATTATTTTCCTGTGCCCCTGTCGAGCAGAGCCACAGAAGTGATCCCCAGGTGAATTTCCTGTTTCCCATCCAATTGTCAAGATTTTTCTTAAAGAGGGCTAAGGAGCTTTGACATGAATGGATAGTCTGTTCCCGAGTATGGGAAGTCTCTGGGACAGGAATCTATCCCTCCAGCATGTTCTGTTTATTGTAGTGACGATGATTAAGTCCCTGGAGCATGTGGCTATGAGAGATTGGGATTTCTTTAAGTGTAGCATGTCCATCAGATCTGGGTTAGACATGGCTTTGTATGTTAGGCAGAGGTTGCCTCTGAGTAGGCAATATGTGACAGAGTAGAGCTGGAGTTTTATTTGAGACAGTCTGCGTATGGCATCTGTTTGAGACCAGTAATCCTCTTAGTGAGGTATTTCTGTGGCCTTTCTAGTTGTTGCAGATGTCTTGCGAGGTACATGCCAAACAGGTTGTTGTACTCTATAATGGGTCTGATGAGGGATGAGTAGAGAGGAACAATGACCTCTTTTTTTCTGGAGGAGAACCCCTTTGTGATAAGACGTGCCATGTAGAAGGATTTCCTGACTACTGTGGTGATGTGATTATCAAAGGAGAGACTACTGTCCACCTGTGTCCCAATGCCTCTTATCACACTTTCAGTGTTTAGTTGGCTACCACCTATGTGGTAGTTCATGCGCATGGTGTTTTTCCTAAAGGGGATGACAGTGCACTTCTTGGCATTGAGCTTGAGGCCATGACTTTGACAACAAGCATCGGTCTCAGTGAGGCCCCTTTGTAGAATGTGCACATCATTAGGTGATTCTATTATGGCTCCTAGTTTACAGTCATCTGTGAACTTCATCACCCAGAGACCAGCTGTGTTAGTCTGAACTTCTGAGAAGTAGTTACCAAACAGGAGAGGACCCAAGACCAAACCCTGTGGTACTCCACTTGTCCTGGTCTGTAGTTGGATTTGGTTTCAACTACTTTCACTGTGTCGGTTCTGTCAGCAAGCCAGTTGGTCACCCATCTTGTGACATAGGGATTTATGCCCAGTCTAGTGAGTTTATCTATAATACTAGAGTGTGGGATGGTGTTGAAAGCCTTGGCGAGGTCAAGATAGGCTGTGTGCACCACCTTACCCTTGTCCATGGCTCTGGTGACTGCTTCAAAGAAGTCAATCAGGTTTAGGAGGCATAATCTACCTTTTACAAACCCAAACTGAGTGGAGTCCAGAGTTTGGAGGTTATGTATGTCATTGTTTATAAGCTCCAGGATGATGAGTTCCATGGCTTTTTAGACCAGGCTCATCAGGCTAATGGGGAGGTAGTTCCCCATCTCCATGGTGGCACCCCCTTTGTGGAGTGGGGTAGCCATCATTGTGCAATGTTCAGTAGGCACAAAGCCTGAAGTGATGCTATGGTTGAACATGGTACTTAGGCGGGGTGCCAGTTTGTTCTGTAGTTCATGCAGAACACAGCCTGGGATGTTGTCTGGGCCCATGGATGCTGTGTTCTTGGCTTTGTAGAGTGCCGTCTTTACTTGTGCATCCATGATTACAGGGGCTTTGCATTCTTCCAGGATGGAGATGGGCCCTTTGGAAGGTGGGGGGTAAAGTTTGCACTGAACCTGTCTACCAAGATGTTGGCAATATCAGTTGGTTCTGTAAATCTAATGCCATTGTGCTATAGCTCAGAGCAGATCTGAGTGTTGCCATTGAGAATCTTGACATAGCTGTAGAATGCTTTGTGGCTGTCTTTAGAATCAGTGGCATTTTATTTTTGTAACTAGCTTTGGAGGATTTTATGAGTGATCTCAGCTTCTTACTGAGGCTGACCAAGGAGTTTCTGCAATCATGGGATTTTACTCTTTTTTGCAACAGCTTCTTCCTTCTGTTGTACAGTTGGTTTATGGCAGGGGACCACCAGATTGGCTCCCTTTTTTGGAGGATAGAATCATGGTACTGTTGGGGATGGCACTGTCCATTCACTCATGTAGGTGCTTATGCAGTGCATTTGTATAGGATTCAGCAGTTGTGCCTCTATTTTCCATCTGTATGGGTGTTGTGAGGTTAGCCACTTCTGTCTTACGAAGCATGGAGTTGGCTTTGGAGATGTTTTTTATGGTGGTTTCCTTAAGGGGGGGTTGGGGTGGGATATGGATGTCTATGATGATTGGTTTATGGTCAGATCTGAGCAGCTAGGAGTTGACCTCTGGCTTGGATAATGCTGCCCCTGGTGGGGGTATGGACAAGCTGATCCAGGGCACTGGAATTTATGAATTCCAGAAAACGTTGCACAAATGAGTTAGCACATGAGTAGGTTTCCCAGTTGATGGTGGGGTTGTTGAAATCTCCCATTATTAGGGTTTTGGGCTGTACCTTAATATTATCCACTATATCAAGAAGCATGGAGTGAGCATCCTGGGACATGGCAGGGGATCTGTAACAAGCTACAATCTGGATTGCAGTCTTGCCCAGTGTTAATTGTACTTGGATAATTTCAGATGCATTATGTTGAGCAACTAGCCTGGAGGTGTGGATATCCTTTATGAATATGGACATGCCTCCTCCTTTAGTGTTTCATTCCAGGTTAGCTGGCCGAAAGGTGTGGTTTGAATTATAGCCTGGCAATGCAGGGGTGCTCTCTGGAGTCTTGAACCAGGTCTCTGTTACTGCACACATGTCAATGTTCTCCATCTTAAGGATTGCCTCGAGTGAGTGCATTTTGAAGTTTAGACTTCTAGCTTTGAGTAGCATTACACTCAGATTTAGTTTGTTTGTACCTGCTATGGTGGTGAGTTTGACATTTAAACCTTTCCTAAAAAAGGCAGTATAGGGGCGGCAAGAGCCTTAACCAGTATCCAGAATCCCAGGGGTGACAGGTGCAGGCCATCTCTGGCAAAGCATCGTGGTCTGTCGATCATGTTGTCCCAGGCAGACAGATACTAGATCCCCTTAGAATGACACCAGAAGCTTAGCCAATTGTTGAAGTCAGTCATTTTGTTCTTGTACTGTGGTGTCATTCTGGGTGATGGCAGGATGCTATTTAGGGCTAGGGTCATACCTGCCTGGGCTACATGATCCGAGAGCTCCTCCATGTCTCTTTTCATGTAGTCCAGGGAGGTACGTCTCAGGTCATTCACTCCAACATGGACAATGACGGAGTTTTATTTGTAGTTGTTGTGGCGTGACCTGAGTGCATGCATTATATGGTGGATCCTGGCACCCAACAGGCAGCTGACAATAACTTTCTCCTTGTTTAGCCTGGTGAGAGGGACATCAGTGTGCCTGACTATAGAGTCGCCTATGACGTGTGTATTGGGTACATTGTTTTGGCTTATGGGCTGAGGTTGACTGGCACACTGATTTTGTGGGCTATGTGTCATTTGGGTAGTGTTAGGGAGTGGTGGTTGCTTGCGTTTCAGCTTTGGAGATCTCTGTTGTTTGGGCACATTTGTATTGAGAACCTCTGTGAATGTAGATGTGTGTTTTGTGTTACCATGTGTGGGTTTAGGTGGAACAGATTTTGATGGACTATGTGTTGAGTGTGGTGTGGTGTATTGCAGGTGTTTACCTTCTCCTCTTGACTGTCTAGTCCAGTCTTGGCTGGAGAGAGCTTGGTTTCCAGTTTGGCTATATAATTGCATCTCTCACAGGTTGTAGTGTCTGGTGGTTGGAGGAGTTGCCCCAAGATGCCCAGCTTCATCAAGTGGACAGGGGAAAACACCATGAGCTGACCCTCAGACATGCCTGGTTAGGTGCTTATCAATTTAAGTACTAAAAATTGTTTTGTTCTTGACAAGTGAGAAAGGTTGAGTGCTGCAGTAATTTGTAGATTATTTTGTGTTTGCAATGAGTTTTGAACAAGTGCTGAACACAAAAAAACAGTTTTGAGTGCTAAAACTAGACAACTGGCTAGTTCTATGGGAAAATTTGAAAAGCAGACTTTCTGGCACCGGGAATAGTTTAACCATAGTTAAACGGCACTGTGCGATGCGCAAAACCACTCAAACATGGGTTTTTAAACAGAAAGATGAAAGGGATAAAAATAGCCCAAAATGGCCAATAAAACTACAGATTCTGAGCTAAAACCACTCCTCCAGTGACAGAGAGGCTGCTCAAAGCTCACCACTCTCACTGATGAGCAGAGAAGCTTCCTTCTATCTTAGTAAGTTCTGGGCAACACAGAAACTGCAAAACACCACAGAATTCAGCAAAATCTAAAAACCGGACTCTACTGGTTATAGAATGGTGGGAAACAAGTAGAGAGATAGGATTGTTTTTGTTTTGTTTTGCTTTTTTTTTTCCTCAAAAATTAAAACAGATATAGTAATGCAAACTGTTTAAATCCAGTTGTAGAAGGCTGAAGCAGTTAATTTTATTTTTATAAAGGAAAATTGCATTTCAGTTTTGCACTTTGCACAAGGTCATTTGATACAAGTTCAAATATTAATTTAAACAAAATACTATTGTTATAATTAGTTTGTGTGTCATATTTTATCTGTTCTTCAATTTGCATTTAAAAGTTGATACCCCACAATTCCACCAGAGTGGGTGGGGGTTACATAATTATGTATGCAAATGTTATGTTAATCAACACACAGATTTGTATCTATTTTTCATGTGCCTTTGTCCAGATTTTTTATGATTTCAGGTTGACAGATATGCCTGTTAGCTGACAGATTTTGAGAAAACGTCATCCTCCTATCCCATCCAGTTATCTTCCAAAGTACACCTGCCACTATTCTTCAGCCTATTATCTCAAGAGAGCAGGTCATCTCAGCACTCTCCAAGATCAAAAACATGGCATCAGTGGGACCAGACAATATCCCAGGTTGCCTTCTAAATAACTTAAATCATGATCTAGCAGATCTACTTGGAATCCTGTTTAACCACAGCCTCAGAAATGGCTATGTTCTGGTGGAATGGAGGACAGCAACAGTAATCTCTCTGCACAAAGGGGGACCATGAGCTGAACTTGGGAATTATAGGTCCATAAGATTGACTATTCTCATCTGCAAGGCCATGGAAAGAATCATTATGGGCCTTATTAACAAGGATACAGATAATCTCTAAACTCTGGACCAAACCCAGTTTAGATTCATTAAAGATAGATCATGCCTGTTAAATCTGGATGGCTTCTTCAAGAAAGACACTGTTAAAATGCAGTTTAAAATACACATAAATAACATTAATTACCTTTAGTTGTGAGTCAAAAATAACTCTTCAGGATGTGCAAAACATTTTCTCTTTATTTAAATCCACATATGTCAGTGCTAGGAGACTATCTACACAATTTAAAATCAGTCTCACCAAGCAGCAAAAATACACACTCTCTATTTAACTTCTTATCAGTAACATGCATGCAGAATACTGATGTGGTCAAATAGGATTTCTGCAGACCCTCATGCTTCTCGCTTAATGCTGCACGTGAACAATCCTGTTTTTTAATACCAATAATGTTTTAGAAAAGTACAGGCCACCCGGCTTGTTAAGCAGTCTTGTTTCCTGACCTTGTCCATTTTAGTACCAGTACATTCTAACTCCCCAACATTCCTTGTAACTATCCATCTCAACCTGGGAAAGTCAGAGCTTACATACATTGTGTTTTTCCTTGCTTTCAGAAACCAGTCTATGTAACATCCTTAACTCCTTCAGCACTTTTTTTACATTCAGTCATCTATTAATACACTTGCAGCTTGATATTAGTATGCAGTTGTGAAACACTCAGAACTACAATAAGTAATTGTGATTTGCATAACTATGCAGCTATACTACATATAATTTTTAACATGAACAAATATTAATTATACAATGATCCCCCATTAATATTCCAAAATGTGAACACTGATTGGCCAGTGTGCCCGTTGTAAATCTGACAATATACCTGACTTTTTTTTTCGTTGGTATATTGTCCAAGTTTTAATTTTTTTTATTAAAAAATTGAGAAAGACAGCTTGAAGAAAATACAAGTGGAATCAGGTACATGTTAACGTACCTGATTCCCCTTGTATTTTCTTCAAGCTGTTTTTCTCATACCTGAAGAGTTGGGATTGCAGCTCTCCTAGCCCTAAATTGCCCCAAACTATTTTTTTTATTTAAAAAAAAAAGGAAAAGGAACAAAACAGAGCAACAGAGATCTTCTTTTCTTTGTTGCTTACTTTTTGAGGCACTGATTTACTGGGTGTGCGTGGGGACACAAATCCCATATGCATGCCCAGTACATCAGAAACAAGACAAGGATCTCTACGAGCCATGGAAGGACAGCAAGGAGGCATTATACAATGCCATTATTTAAGAAAAGTAAGTATTTTTTTTCTTAAATAATGTCATTGTATAATAGCAATAACCCACTTCTGGGTGAGGGTAATGATGGATTTACCCATGGTTGTTTTTGTTTGGTCACGAGGGTGAAGCCCTCATGACCAAACCACACCGACCGTGGGTAAATCCAGCATTACCCACACCCAGGCATGGGTTATTGCTTAAATAATTAATCAAACATGTTTGTGAAGAAATTATAAGTTAATATGCATTTTGTGAAGAATAATCATGAGAGATAAATTTTTCTCTAACAACACCAAGACCCTGGACAAGGGAAAGAGAGTGCTGCCATCTATCGTGACCTAACCAAAGCAGTTGAGACAATCTTCCATTCGGGTATTATAAAGAAAGTTTCCCAAATAGGAATTAGTCCTACAACACCAGATGGGTAGCCAACTGACAGTATATATCCTGTTGGTGATCCAAAGTGGGTGACTTCACCTCTAGCAAAAGACCAGTCACCAGTGGCATACCACAGGGTTCTGTACTGGGTCCCTTACTTTTCAGAATTTATTTCTCAGAATTCCAGACAAACGTGGACAGCCAGTGGCTGACCAGGTTCACTGATGATTGCAAATTGGTACTAATCATTGAGTCTCCCAATTTTGTTAATGTATTGCCAACAGGATTAACACAGATAAATGATTGGCGCCAAAGCTATGGATTAAAGTTAAATGCAAAAAAATGCATTATTATTCCATATGGGTAAGCTGACATCCCTGTTAATTACATTATAGACAGTACCCCCCCAAGTGTAGATGCAGTGGTACATTATCTGAGTACTCAGGTTGATAGCAATCTGAACTTTGACTGCCTATGAACCTATATGTCAAGCAAAGTTCTTAATTAGCACTCTTCAAGAAAAATCTTGATGAGTGGATGGGAAATAGGAAATACACCCCGGGGATCACTTCTGTGTCTCTGCTCAACAGTGGTACAGGAAAATAACTTTCTTGGGTGGCGTAAGCCAGGGAACCTTGTTGGCTAGGCTTAAGTAGGCCCTTGGGCTGATAGCCTAGTACCTACCTATGAACCATGTATCCACAGTAATAAGGAAATCCTTCTATATGGCACATCTTATAAGTAAAGGCATCACATGTAGATCTAAGGATGTTATAATTCCATTATAATTTACCTAAATCAGGCAAAAAATTGAGTACAATCCCCCTTTTGCATGTACCTCACCAGGCACCTGCAACAATTGGGGAGACCACAGAAGTTTCTCATTATGAAATTACAGGGTGCACAAAACAAGTCTTACACATAAAGACAAAAAGCCCTGTCACTATATTCTGTCTCCTACAGGTTGCTAAGGAGTGGCCTGTCCATGGCTTACAGGGCAGTCCCTGGCCCAGCCCTGAATGAAATTATCCACATTCATAGATCAGACTGCAGGAGGGTCACTTACTCCAGGCATCTTAACCTAGCCTCTGATATAAACAGGTCATGCTAGAGAGATAGAACATCTGCCAAAGACTGCCAGTTATCTGGAACAAGTTTCCAATTCATTTGAAAACAGTGCCCCTCCCTGACCCTCTTCAAATGCAACCAAGATCAATGGATGGATGAACACAAATTCACTCCTGGGGTTGTGCCCATGTACCTTCTGGATAGAGGAAGTCAGTGCTATCTACCATAGACCCTTACCTCTGTGAACTTTACTCACTTAACCACCAATTGGGGCAACTTGGGATAAATATGGCTGGGCTTATAAGGGTTCTAGGGCCATTAGCTTAGTAACCTCCTATGAAGACTTGGAAGGTTTTAATGACATTCTTGCTGAAGACTAATACTTTTCAGCAGTTCCACATGGATTGAAAGACATGATATGTGCTGATTCTAAGGCCAGAGTGCTGTCACAGCTTTTAAACCCCATTTTGATAGCTACACAAATATCTACACCTTTGGGGTTCAGAAAAGATTCAAGCTCAAACATTGTATTGTTAAGGCTTCTGCAATGAGATGTACTAGCTTAATCATTTCTGGATTTGCTATGTGGATGATGCCATGAGTTGGATTGGCCTAAAAAGCACTAATAAGGGAATGTAAACACCTTTATGAACATGTAAAACCATGAGCTAAAAGCTTCAGGTCATCCCTAACAAAGCAAGAGACAGAGAGAGAGAATGAACCATCTATTCCTCAGATTTTGTAACCAGTGATTTTATTCTTTGAGAAGAAGGTGTGGACCTCAGTACCACTTCTCTGCATTTGCCACAGTGTAGAATTTCAGAATATGTACATGTACTACCATGTAGTCATACTCATATCTGGGATGATAATGGATCCAGAGAACCCAAGTAATGTCTCCAATCCTTGCACTTGAGAGGGACAACTAACTGTAATCCTCTCCTTATCCGATGAGCACAGCATCAATGTGCCTAAAAATGGAGTCACCGGTCAATGATACTTGTTTGCCTTTTGCTGGCCTGTGCAACCTCATGGGTGCATTTATGCTGGCCCACTATAGTTATGTTTAAAGGTGAAGTTGTGGCTCAGTATATGACAATGATTCCAGGTAACTGAGGCTTGCTTTGGCAGAGATATTTTACCACCTCAGCATATCATGATTTGATGTCAGACTGTTCTTTACTATTGAAAGAGGGAATACAGAGTCACAACCCAGGTATATAAATACTTGTAACTCTCAAAAATAATAAACTTGAAGCAGTTGTTACACTGCTTTACTATACCTTGTGCTATTAGACTGGCTACAGAAATAGGATGAGCAATATGAGACCCCACAATGCCAGCAAAATTAGGGGAGTGTGTGTGAAGTAGAAAATTAAGTAAGTGCTACATAAAAAGGAGACTTGGATAACACTAACATAGACATTTCACTAAAGGTGTATAAACTAGAAAATGATATAATACTGCATAACTGGAAAATAAGTTACAGCTGTATAATATGCTACAAATCAATTAGCAATAAGCCTTAAAAGGATCAAAGGGAGCCCTGGAAGCCCTGACAAGGGTACCCTTGGCAGTATTTCCAGGACATCCTCTTTTGCTGTTTAAGTAAGCAGTTGGTAGTCATATAAGGACAATACACAGGAAGGTACACACTCAGTCTTAATTGGTATGGCAAGACAAGCATTAAACCTTGTGCTGAAGTAGGAGGAAATGTGCTCCCACTTGTAGGAAAATACAACAGATGGGCCAGTAAGTTTTACTTACCATGCAATACTCGGGTAATTTTGTAGAATTAAGGGCTGTGAGGAGTACATAATGGCCAGCTAGTTGATAGCTGCAGCCTTATTCCTAATTTTATCAGAAAAGGAGATAAACTTTTTTTATATAACCGAACAAGGGAGCAAAAATACTATGGAAGGAAAGTAACACTAAATTTGTTTATTTTATTTATTTTAAATTTATTAACTGGGATAGTCAAACTGGGTCAGAAGACCTGTTTTTAGTGGAAGCCTGAGGAGAAAAGCTCCACAATTTTAGCAAATTACAAGACTTGCAAGCTAACTACAATATATAAGTATACAGTGAGTACATTGCTAGTTTAACTGTGATAATTTACAGAAAGACTTACAAACAACATTAGTAGACATAAGTATACAGTGAATACATTACATGTTTAACTCAATAGCACTTTACATAAAATCATAAATTTGACAAGACTTTTAATATGATACAGTGTCACTGCCTTGGTGATAGGATAGTTGCACAATACAATTATTCGTGTTTAAATTGGAAGAATACTTGTGCTGATTAGATTATTTCATAAGGAGGTAGAAAGATAGGAGTAGTATGGTTCATTTTTTCCAGTCTTGACAGTGCTTAATGGTAGTGAACATGTTAATGTAACTGAAGGAGGTATAGGAGGGCAGATTTTGTATTAGCCTGGGGTCATGCATGTGCATAACCATGATTTATTTAGGTGTTCTTTTAGGAAGGCTTTAAAGAGAGGTAGACTAGGAATTAGCCTAATGTTGGGAGGGAGGGTGTGCCAAGATTTATCAGTAGATTGTGAGTATAGAGATTTCCCTGGGTTTCTAGAAAGCTTATATATTTCAAGGAGGATTTTATCTTCAGATCTGAGGGGTCTGTTTGGTTTGTAATGTTATATTAGGTCTTCTAGAGCTGGACAGGCAGTGGGCCTATAAAATAGGTGTTGTAATTAAGTGTCTATATGAAACCTGTTGTGTTAATTCTAACCAGTTTAATTCTTTTACTGATCTACAATGATGTGTACGGTAGCTAGAGGTGGTTGCAAACTTTGCAACTTTGTTGTAGCATTGCCCTAATTAAGTTTTGTTGGAGTTCTGCAGATTGGTTAGTGTACAGGAACCATAGAGAAGTGATGGGAGCAGGAAGGCTTTAGACAGGGTAGTTTTGGTTATAGTGGTAAGGACTTGTCTGATTCTGTAGAGTGTTTCTAGTTTTTTATGTTTTTATTTATATACTTATTGATATATATATTGTTGAATATGAGGATCAAAGTTGAGTTTATCATCAATTATATCACCAAGTAGTTTAGTTTCTTGAACAATGTCTAAGATGGTATTATCGGCTGTATAAATATTTAGCTGGTCTGGGTTGAGGCTAGTATTTTTTGTGGTGGAATATCATAAGTTTGTTTTTGGGGGGATTTAGAAAGAGTTAGGACTCTGTAAGCCATGATTCAATTGCCGAGAAAGATTGTTCGGTTTTGATTAGCAGTTCAGGAAGGGTACGTGAGGTGCAGATTAAGGCTGAGTCATCTGCATACTGTATTAATGTTCCTGGGGAAGAGGAAGTGTGTAGGTTATTAGTGAATATGTTAAATAATAAGGGTCTTAAACCTTGGGGTACTGTGGGGTTTGGTAGGAAGGGGGGGGAGTAGGTTTGACCATGTAACTGCTTTTTTCCTATCATAGAGGTAACTTTGGAACCACTGGAGTGTGAAGGAGGAACAACCTAGGTTGGATAGTCTATTATTAAGTTTGTGAAACAGTATCAAATGCTTTTGAAAGGTCTAGGAATATTGCTGCTACTGGGTTACCTTTGTCTGTGGCTTATAGAAAGGTCTGATAAAAACATGTTATAAACAGAGCTGCACGTTGGAAGCTTTTCCTCAGTATTTTCAAAGAAAGAGAAGAAATGTTTACCAAAAACCCTCCAGTGTTAATGCCTTGGTTAAATGAGTCGGTTGCCATCCTTTAGGGAGCAAATTACCCCTGAAAGAAGTAACTCTGCAAAATTTGTACAAATTAATATAGTCTGGTTGGATATAGCCTTGAATTAATGAATATCGTACATATCTTTTGCAGCCATCTACTAACTTTTTTAGCTGCATTAGGATTGTATTTATTGCTCTGTGTGCATTTTTAAACAGCCTTTATTATCATTTAAGACATAGGCACACATACATTAATAGAAAGGAAAACAAACAATATTAAAGTTTTTTTTCATTACTTTCTTTATAACAACTGTTATACACTCCAACATTGCATATATTCCTCAATTCCTGCCTTCCCTTAAATCACTCCTACTCCTGCTAAACCTTTTGTTCTGCATGTATTGTTCCCACAAATTCATTTATTTCTGTTTAACGTGTTCCTTCCATTTTCTATAAATTCCACTTATTGTATTTTTATCTCTTTAATAATATTTTTAAAACATCAGTTACAGTTGATTTAGATTATGATTTCCATTTTCTAGTAACTACTTTTTTGGCAGCCAGTAGCATAAAGCTTAATAAGGTTGCACTATGTCTAGACAGTTCTTATCCTGTGTTCCAGCTGAAAAGAATAATTTCCATAGTTGCATCTATTTGCTCCCCCAATATTTCTGATAGAGTACTCTGTCACCTCATTACTCCACCCCCCCCCAAACAAAAATACATATTCCCAGTTACCTCTCTATTTTCTATCACACTGCCAGCATTTATCTGTCTGAGGAAAAAATTCTCTGAAATCTTCTTGGGTTATGCAAACACTTCCAAGTCATAATCATCATCATCATCATAATCAACCCCCTTTTTCCCATTTTCTACATGGGGTTGGGGTATCATGTTGATTGTTGATTGTCGCAGATATTCTCTCACACAATCCATCCATCTCTTTGCTGGATGTCCTTGTTTCCTCTTACCGTCTTCCTGTCTGTCCCAAATCTTCACCAGATTGTCTTCTGCTTTTCTGCACATGATTGAACCCCCATAATCTGTTCTCTTTGATCTTTTCTGCAATTAGAACTACTCTGGCTTCAGCTCCTCTGTCTTCTTTTCTTCATCTGTCCCTCAGTGTGCAGCCTACCACCCTTCTCAGGCACTTCATTTCCATCATCTCTAGCTTCTTCACATGCTCTGTTTTTACTGCCTAGGTTTCTGTATTATACAGTAGTAATGGTCCCACCACTGTCTTGCACACTTTGCTCTATGCCAGTTGACTGCAGCCCCTCTGATTCTAGCTTTGACCTCCTCATTCAGACTTCCCTTCTCCTCAACCACCCATCCCAGATACTTGAACTATTAACCTGTTCCACTATCTTCCCTTCTATCTCAATTCTCATTTTTTTCTGATTTCTCCAATTAGCTGCCATTACCACTGTCTTATCTGTGCTTAGTTTCATCCCACGTGCCTTCAGTTTTGCATTGCATTCCCCTATCCTTTGCTGAATTTCTTGCTCAGAGTCTGCCTGCACTGCCACATCACCTGCATACAGCAACTTTGTTGATCTGTTCCCTCCAAACTGTTTGCTAATGTAGCCCATTACCAGTATGAACAGTAGTGGGCTCAGAGCTGAACCCTGGTGCACAACCACTCCTAGTATAGTCCATCACCAGTATGAACAGTAGTGGGCTCAGAGCTGAACCCTGGTGCACAACCACTCCTACTGGGAACTGCTCTGTGAGACCAAACATTGTTTGTACTTGAGTCACTGGGTCCTTGTAAATAGCACTAAATTCTACCAATGTTTCTGGGACTTCAGACCACTACAGTACTGCCCAAATTAGCTTTCTGGGGACCTTGTCATATGCTTTCTCCAAGTCTAGGAATGGCCAGTTGGATTCTTTCCTCATCTCTAGTTTCTTCTCAGCTGTCTGGTTCACTGTAAACGTTGGTTTAGTTGTGGTGCATCCTAATCTGAATTCAAACTACTCATCTGCTATCTTACATTCTAGTACTCTGTATATCCATTTATTAATCACCCTTTCCAGAACTTTCATGAAATGTGATAGGAGGTTGTTGCCTCTGTATTTTCCACAGCTGTAGATGTTCCCTTTGTTCTTGTACACTGGCACTAGTATGCCTGCTCTCCACTCATCTGGGACAAGCCTTTCTCTCCACACTGCTATGAGTACCCTCAGGAGCCATTTCTCTCCTATCTCACACAGTGTCTTTGTTATATCTGATGTGAGTTCATCTGAGACTGCTGCTTTCCCTGACTTCATTTTCCTTAGTGCTGTCCTTACTTCTTCTAGGATGGGTTCCTCCTCTTCTCTTATTGTAGGTTGTGTCTGGGTGTAGGCCGTGTCTGGGACAGTGCAGCTTCTGGGACTTATGAGCAGGTTGTTGCTGGCATTCCTTATGAAGGGTGTGTCACTCGCTTCTTTAGCTTTTTGTCTTTCCCTTGCAACCTGGTAGAGTTTCTTTGTGCCACCTACTGAGTCACTTTCCAGAAGTTGGTAGAGTTTCTCTGATGCCCTGTTCTTTGCTATTGCAACTCCTTTCTTAGATTCTTTGGTAGCCCACCAGTAGTCCTTCCTAGCCTGGTCAGTCTTTTCTATCTTGCACTTTTTCGTGCACTTCTCCTTTCTTTTGATGACTTCCTGGACTTCTGCATTCCATCACCAGCTTTCTTTATGTACCTTATTTCCATTCTTAGCTCGGGCACATATATGTTCTGTAGTCTTCACACATGTGGTTTTGATCCACGGCCATTCTTCTTCAACTACATGTATTTCCTACTCTTCTTGGTATGCTAGAGCTCTGAGTAATTCCATGAACTGTTGTACTTTCTCTCCCATCAACATCCAGCCTGGTCTCTGTTGACCATAGAGCCTTCTCTGACCACTGCTTGCAGCTGATTGAGGCAACTGGTGGTTTATGCTGTGGGCTGACTGTATGACAAGGGATGACTTTGCAATCATTGATTCTGCCCCAGTGCCCTTTCCTTCATAGGAGGAAGTCTACCTGCGTTGCACATTGGCCACTCATATATGTGATCTTGTGACTTTCTCTGTTTCTGAACAATGTGTTGGCTACTATCAAGCCATTTGCCATGCAGACGTCTAGAATGGCCTCTCCTTCTTTATTCTTGTTACCCTACCCATGTGGACCCAGGCAGTCCTCATATCCTGTTCTGTCTGTCCTGATACATGGATTCAAGTCAGCCATTATCAACACCAATTCATGTTGTCTTGCTTTATCTACTAGGCCCTGAAACTGCTGTCTGAATGCACTCTTTTCCTCATTATCACAACCCTGCTGTGGGGTGTAGGCTGAGATTATGAAAACTGCTTTATTATTACACTGGAGTCTGACTGCCATGAGTCTGTCACTAATTCTGATGACATATCTTAACACTTTCTGGAGCCTCTATCTCAGAACAGTTCCCACGCCATTTCTATCCTATCCTCCTCCTGAGTAATAGACTCTGGATTCAAAGCCAAGTGGCTTTGCTTCACTGACCTTCCATCTTGTTTCTTGGATACATACACTGACCTTCCATCTTGTCTCTTGGATACATATCATGTCTAGCCACCTTCGTATCATCATTTCATCCATTTCCAAGCTACACCTGTCAATGAACCTACATTAAGTGAAGTGCCACATGCAGATGGCATATTTCAGAGTTTCTCGGTTAACTTATGACATGTGAAATGCAGTGAATACTACACCTGTTTGTATAGAAATTGTCTCTGCTATATGGGTCCCTGTACCTTTTTCCCTATATTAAATAATTTTGAATCAAGTGACTCTTTCCCATGTGACTTCTCTATCAACACTGGTATTTTCTAGCATGCTTAGCAATTTACGCTTAGTAATTTCACCAAAGTAATCCAGATCAACAGTAACATGAATGGACAAAGCTGTGTTTCATTGCTCATTTACAAACCATACATTTGATTTGCATGTTCTGCATACTTTCTGTTTGTATAAGAGGAGAAACAAAAAGTACAGTTTTGTACCTACCATAAATGTAGATGTTCGAAGATCCACATTGCTGCAGTCCTAACACTTGGGTAATCCGCTGTCCCAGTCGGCCCGAATACCAAAGTATATGGCTGACGTCGGTCAAGGCGCATTAGTCTGACGTCAGGACGTCAGGGTACAAATGCGCATGACCGATGTCATATCCTCAGTCTTTTCTTGCCCCAGATGTCAGAAGACCCTAAAAGGATAAGGCCAAAACCAAAAAACACCAAACACTCCTGCACCAAATATATATATATACAATATATACAAATTTACAAGAGTATAACCCCACCCACACAACCACCCCTAAACACAGAGGGGAAGGAGGGAGGATTGACTGCAGCAATGTGGATCTTGAACATCTACATTTATGGTAGGTACAAAACTGTACTATGTTCTTCATACCACATTGCTGCAGTCCTAACACTTGGGTAGAATCCCAAAGCAGAGGTAAGGAGGCTGGCAAATCATAAAGAAGCAGGAGCTGTCAACATGCCCTGCAAAATAGCCGTGGCAAAACCAGCCCTAGACTTAGAGTAGAGAGGAAGGTGGTAATGCTTAGAGAAAGTATGCACTGAACTCCAAGTAGCTGCCTCCAAAATATCCTTAGTAGCCACCCCTTAGAAATGCTGTTGAAGTGGCAGTAGCCCTAGTGGAATGAGGCCTAATCCCGCTGGAATCTCCTTGCCATGATGGGAATAACAAAATGCAATGCAAAACCCAATCCACTTAGAAATAGTTTGTTTTGACACAGGCTTGCCCTGAGAACTCAAAGCAAAAGAAACAAACAACTGCTGAGACTGCCTAAAATCCTTAGTCCTGCTTAAATAATAACGCAACTGCCTGTGTACATCTAAAGTGTGCAAAATCTTTTCCCCTTATTTTGGGGATCTGCATAAAAAGTAGGCAAATGAATAGTTTGGTTCAAAGCCACACTAGAAACCACCTTAGGCATAAAGGAAGGATTAGTACGTAATGATACCCTATCCTTATGGAAAATCAAAAAAGGCTCAACCGCCATAAGGGCCTGCAATTCAGAAACCCTTCTTGCAGAAGTAATGGCCAACAAAAAAAGCAGTCTTCCATGACAAATATTTCAACTCAGCAGTAGCCGCAGGCTCAAAAGGTTGTAGAGTAAGTTTCTCCAACACAAAATTGAGATCCCAAGCAGGAGTAGGAGCTCTACGTGGGGATCTTATATTCTTTGCCCTCTAAGAAATTGCTTGAACAAAGGATGAGAAAACAATGGTGGGTCACAATCATAGTGAGCTGAAATTGCTGCAGCATGAATCTTAATGGAAGAGAAAGACAAACCTTTGTCCAATAACTCAGTCAGATATTGAAGAGCCACACTCAAATTAGGCTCAGAAACCTCTAAATTCTTTGCTGCACTCCAAAATAAAAATCTCTTCCATTTTTCTGCGTACACTTTCCTTGTACTAGGTCTTCTGGCTTCCATAATCACATTCAAAACTTGCTGAGGGAAGTTGAGACCTGCTGTGTTTCAAAACAGAATATGCCAGGCTGTTAGATGAAGAGAGTGAAGCTTGACATTGAGTAGATGACCGTCCCTCTGAGACAATAGGTGTGGAATCAAGGTAAAGGCCATGGAGGCTTCCTTACCAGACTCCTCAGTAATGGGTACCAGTGTTGCGAGGCCAATCTGGAGCTATTAAAAATCATCCTGGCTTGTCTTGTCTGACCTTTAGGAGTACCTTTGGGAGAAGAGGCAGAGGTGGAAAGGCATACACATGAAGATTTGTCCAACTGAAAGAAAGAGCATCCACTTTCCAAGCTGTGTGATGAAACCTTTTTGTGCAAAACTTTGGCAGCTGGTGGTTTAGTGGAGAAGTTGAACAGATCTATGTCTGGAGTTCCCCATGACACTGTCAATTTCGAAATACATGAAGATCCAGTTTCCACTCGTGGGGATCCATGATTTGTCTGCTTAACACATCTGCTAAGGAGTTCTGTGCTCCCGGCAGAAACCTTGCCTGAAGAGTTAGTTGCAAGCTGAGCGCAGTCTCCCATAAAATCATTGCTTGCCTGCATAGAGGGTAAGAATGTGTTCCCCCTTGTTTGTTGATGTACCACATGACAGTTGTGCTGTCTGTTAGAATCAACACCTGCCCTGGAAGAAGTAACTCCTTGAAAGCCATTAATGCAAACTGGACTGCTAACATCTCCTTCATGTTGATATGTAGATGCTGTAGTCTGGCAGGCCAATTGTCTTGTATCCACATTCCATTCAGATGAGCTCCCCAAGCTATGTCTGAGGCATCTGTCGTTAGAATCTGACTCGTCTCTGGCTTTGCACTGTTGCTGCATCCGGATTCCTGGTTGGAAAAGCTTCTACCCATTTTGAAAACATATCTATGATCACTAAACAGTATTTTTCCCTTCACATTTATTCAGTTCTATGAAATCCATACAAATAGTATGGAACGGATAGGGTGGTGTTGGAAACTCCTGCTTGGTTTAAATGCTCCCTGTGCATGATGTTTGCTACAAATATGACATGTGCACAAAATTTTTGTGTATAATTTAAATCCATATGTTTGGAATATTTTGTTAACTAACTGTACCATCCCCTGTTGAGACATGGCTCTGCCCATGGCTCAACAAAGCTGCATATCTAAATAAATTAGATGGCAATATTGGGCTTTTCTCTTTGGAGATGTACAGTCCCTCTTCAAGGATTGCTCCTCGTTTTATCCACTTTTGTTTTCTGCTTTTGTAGCTAATGTCTGCATTGTTTTTAACATTTCTAAATCTAAAATCTCAGAAGGTTGTAATTCTTCATTTAAAAGAAAGTTTCTGAGTCTGAGGCAGCTTGCTTTGCAGCTGCATCAGCCATTCCTTTGAAATTCTATCCTGTTGTTTGTATGGGCTCACATTTACAAATAGCTATTCTAGTGGGTAACTGAATAGAATCTAACAGGTTCAAAATAAATTGTGCATGATTAATTGGTTTGCCAGTAGATGTTATCATTCCCTGTTTTCCATTGTTGTGCAAAGACATGCACTGTAGAAAAGCATACTGACTGTCAGTATATATGTTAACACATTTGTCTTTGCTAGAGTGCAAGCACGTGTCAAAGCTATCAATTCTGCTGCTTGAGCGACAGGTTATGTTGCAGGGTTGTGCTTCTATGATTTCGATCAGTCACTACTGCATACCCACTAGGTTTTCCTGTAGGACCCCTTCTCATGGACCCATCCACAAAAATGTCACCTCTCGCTAAAGGTACATCAGTAAGATCTTGTCTGGGTGTGGTTATTTGTTCCATTTCCTGTAGGCAGCTGTGTGGTGTGCCATCCACAGGAATCGGAAGTAATGTCGATGGATTTAATGTTGTCAACGTTCAATTGTCATATGAGGTTGACTCAATAGTATGGTCATACAAGAAAGATGTCTGCAGGGGATAAAATGCTATTTTTCTTGCAGTAAAATTATGCAACTGCATGAGGCACTCTCAATGTGAGAGGTGGAAACAATCCACTGAGGCTGAAGCCTTGCACTGCCATGCTGCTGCACTACTGCTTGTACACAGGGTGGTAATGATCGTGCCACTGGTCTAACTGTGATGAATAGTAAGCTATGGGGCTTGCTTGCCCCATGTTGTTGCCAGTACTGACGTCATATATCCCGCTACAATCTACAGTTTGGAAAAATCTCTTATGGTAATTGGAAGTCCTAAAACTAATGATGAAACTATCAGTTGTTTTAGTCTGCAAAAGCTGTTCTGCTTCGGTCCAATGCAGTGTTTTGTGCTGCCATTGGTGTTTTAAATATTAAATCAGCCAATGGAGCGTTCTAAAGCATAATTGGTATCCAACTCGACAAAATTAGTGTCCCAAGAAGGACATCATTTCCTTTTGGTAGTTGGTTTAGGTGCTTGTAAAATTGCTGTTTTCTATCTTCATCTAATGTTCTACCTTCTTTGGATATCACATATCCCAGGTATTTAACCTGTTCTTTCCAAAGTTGCAATTTATGTTTGTTCACTTTATGCCCTTGCTCAGCTAAGAATTTCAACAATGCTATTGTATCTTCCCTACACTGCTGCTGGGTAGGGGCTGCAAGCAGGATGTCATCTACATAAAGTAGTACTTGACTGCCCCTGGTGGAGAAACCCTGCCAGGTTGCTAGCCATCTCTTGTGCAATATTGTTGGACTTTCACTATATCCCTGTGGTAGTCGGGTTACGTATACCTTTTGCCCTGAAATGTAAATGCAAACCAATGCTGGCTGTCAGGGTGGATAGGTATTGAAAAAGCATTGCTAATATCTACCACGGTGAAATATTTTGTTGGCTTCAAATCATTTAACAAGGTATGTGGGTCTGGCACCGTAGGTGCTCTTGGTATTACGCATCATTTACAGCTTGTAAATCTTGTACCATCCGCCATTCCCGTTTGCTTTTTAACAGGAAATAGAGGAGTATTACATGGTGAATCAGGATTCTACCAGTATCCCTTCCTTAAGTAATGCCATTATGATAGGTTTGATTCCTGTTCTGCATCCTTGCTCAAAGGATATTGTCTTTTCTTGGTCTAAAGGCTGATTTTGGTGTAATAACTACTGGCCCTGCTGTTGAATAAGTCCTACATCTGATTTTCCTGTTGACCAAAGAACATTTGGTATTCACTCAAAGCTTTTTCTTCTTCTTCTATAAGAACGCCAATCAGCTGTCTTCACTCTGTTGTAAGTGTACAGCTGGTGTCTGTAACCAATTTAGTTTTTGTTTCTGTACTCCTAAGTCCGATAATTCTAAGTCAGTTAGTTCTCCCATCTTGTCACTTTGTCACCCAAGTCTACCCACCTAACATTCTTGTTTTTGGTTAGCTAACATGTGGTAGTTTATTGGATTTGTACAATTCCAAGAACTCCTGAGGTAATGAACAACTCACTACACTGTTGCCCTCAGTGTCCCAGTATAGTCCGTAGTATTAGTCTATTTTGGGATTTCTGAACAATTTTGTTCATATTCTTTATCAGGTCCTGATGTGCTACAATAATATAGGGTACAATGTAACAAATGTTGCTGATCAACATCGAGGGAAGCACCTTGCTGGTGGCTACATTCATCAGTTCCTTGGTCACTGCCCCTGGACCGTTGTAACCAGATCCTGGCTGTACCAATAATAAGCCTCACCCTCCGATCGACTACAAAAGTATCATTTGTCTCTGTGCCTCCATACCTCATGGTAGGGACTACTGCTATGCCAAAAGTTGCATAAGATCTCTTCCCAATAAGTTCATGGGGCATTTGCAGAAAGTACTATTTTACTTCTTTGGGTCATACCTGAAACGGGTCAGTTATTGCTATATCATGGGAAAGTGGTTCCCTGTACAGCTGTCCGTTTGCTGCTTTCACTAATATGTAATCAGGTGACTCAGAATGTTCCGGTAACTTTGAAGGATGTATCAAAGTTCGTGATGCTCCTGAATCACACAAAATTTGACTTCCTCCCTTCCACCAGAAGTGTAACTTCCGGTTTCATGTCTGCTAAATAGAGCTCTAAGCTCAGTAATGCCAAATCCAAAACTTCACTTCCCCAACTTCTACATCCTTGCATGTCATTTGTTTCTTCTAAGGTATTTACATTATTCCCTGCTCATTAGTCTCTCCTGGTGACTGCTGAGCAGCATAACTTCATATAGTCAATCCTCATCTTCCTTATCCTTTTTCCCACAGGTGCCTTGCTCCTGCAATCCCTTGCCAAATGTCCCTTCTTACCGCAATTGAAGCACTCACCTCTTTTCTTCCTGTCCTCATAAATTTCTGAATTTCTGTCAGAGCGTTTGTTACCCTGAGTATTTCTTACCCTTCTTGGCTGTTTGTACTACAAAACTTCTGCACCGTCTTCAGCTGTGAAGACCTGCTTTTTTCTTTTACTGTTAAAATGTTTTTCGCATGTCTAGCATACTCTAACAAGGCTTGAAGCCTACTTGTTCGATGATCTATCATTGCTTGTATGAAGCTATTGATAGGGCCAATACAACCTTTTAAAAATGCATTCTTCAACTGTTGTTCATATGAGCTATCATTCTTTTGATTTTCAGGAATAGGCATGCCACTATGGTTATTAAAACATTCTAATAATCTACCATAGTATGCATCCACTGTTTCATTATCTTGTTGTACGCATTGGTTAATGCAAGTCCAGTCTGCCCTAGGTTTCCATTTTTCAGTAATGCGGTCTGTAAGACCCTTCAATCTAGCATCTAGTTCTGCGTCACTATGTGGGAGTGGCCTGTGTTGCGTCCACGGGCATTCCAGGCCACAAATCATGTGCCAGTCTGGACCTAAAATTTGTCTAACTACTCTTTCTACCTCTTCCCCATTTAAGTGGTAACTCAATCTCATGCCCTGTAAATCCTGTAGAAATTTCTCAAAGTTAATTTGGATGGGGAATTCCTCGAATTTAGTTTAAAATGCTCCCTCATGGAATGAAGAGTCTCTGAAAAGAGTAATCCTCCGGAGGAGAAGCCTAAGGAGTAGAATCATCCACATCAGAATCAGAATAAGGAGGATACTCCTGCAAGTCTTCAGTCAAGACTCAGAAGCCTCCGAACACTGCTCAAAACTCTCAAGCTCAGGTTCCACCTAGGCCTCTTATTAGGAGGGGCATAGAACCTCTAATCATAGTAATCAAATCTTCTGCCATTTAAGCATATGTTTCTTAGGCAAAGATCCTGAAGAACTAGGAGAGACCCCACTGAAGATAAACCTGGCCTGCCTCTCAAAGAAGCCTTGGAAACAGAAGGGGAGGGCCTAACCACCTTAGGAAGAGAGTGGAGAACAGCCACCTGAGAAGCCCCTTCAGCCTGGCCTACCTCCTGAGAAGACACATCTTGTAACAGTAA
Organism: Protopterus annectens; assembly: GCF_019279795.1. Lineage (NCBI taxonomy): Eukaryota > Metazoa > Chordata > Ceratodontiformes > Protopteridae > Protopterus > Protopterus annectens. The sequence goes on along the minus strand of NC_056743.1, from coordinate 660,593,424 downwards.
AGTCTCTCCCTGAGACTCCAAAGAAACTTCTGGCAGAACCTCCAGCTCCACTGAGCCTTCTAAAGAACCGACGTCCGGGACTGACGGTTCTTCCAACCTAGGCTTTGCTGCTTTGTCCTTGCGCTTTTTGGACGAAGCGGCCGGAGCATCCGGCGGCATTTTATAATTACAACGCTTCCCAAAACTAACCTGGCACAGTCTAACCTTCTCTTTATAGTGCGTTTGTTAAATCTAGCACAAGAGCGACATCCAACAACGTCGTGCTCAGGCCCTAAACAAGGTATACACAAAGTATGGTAATCCCTATGAGGTATCTGTTTCCCACAAGAAATACAGTTATTCACTTTTTCTGACATCCGGTTAAATACTGAGGCAAGAAAACCAAAATATTCCCCAACGGGGTACTTAGCCAACTTTGATTCGGTCTGAAACTCCGACTTATGAAAATTTCAGAACGCCAACCTGCACTCGCAAAACTGCTTCTGCATCGGACCATGCGGCAAAAAAGACTGAGGATATGACGTCGGTCATGCGCATTTGTACCCTGACGTCCTGACGTCAGACTAATGCGCCTTGACCGACGTCAGCCATATACTTTGGTATTCGGGCCGACTGGGACAGCGGATTACCCAAGTGTTAGGACTGCAGCAATGTGGTATGAAGAACATCTCATGCAGCTACATTTAAAATGGAAGAACTTCCACTCTCTATCTCTCTCATTCACACAAATTGGCCCCAAAGGGAAATCCTTTCAAAAAATAAATATTTAAACTTAATCCTGCGTTGTCAGGAATATCTTAAAAGGGAGGACATAAGCACACTCCTGAATCTCTTAGCATGTACAGTTAACCTAACGTACCATGTGAATATTGGAACGTATATAACCTATACATATGAAGTATATCAGTAAGCCTTTTTCAAGGGTGGTAAAATCTGTAAAGCAAAATAAGTGACTTCATGCTATTATATTACTTTTAAATGGCAAGAAATGTGTTTTTAATGACATTGTATAAATGCAATTATTCATGTACTGGAGTCGGTGTTGCAGATTTGTCCCATGGATGGTTTTTTGATCACTCAGACTTCACCTTCATAATCAAACCCATAGGAGCAGCTATCAAAAAATTGCACCCTGGGCAGTCCCCCATTCTGCCAACCCCCTGGAATCCTGGAAACAAAGCTGAGCGTAAAAAAAGTCCACCAAGCTAATCTTTATACTGCAGCATTCCTTACTTTCTACATGGAAGACTAGAAGAGTGACACATACAGGATTAATTCCTTATTCAATCAAACAGATGTGTCTTTTTCACTGAATGAATGTCAATAACACCGACTTTAGTTTTTTTTTTTTTCCTTTGTATCAGAGTCTTATTACCAGTGATTGTTTCTGTTTGGTTGTAAATTCTTCCAGGTGTTTCTCAACGAGTCATGGTGGAGGCATTATGGATCAACTCTCGGAGGGCCTTTTATTGATGGCAATAATAGGGCAGTAAGAGGATAGCATTAAAGTATGAAGTATATTTGATGGAAGAAGCCATGTTGCCCATTGCTTATGTCAATGTGTACTTCTGGTCGGGTATAAACTGTTTTTTGACACTGTTGTATATAAGATTATAAGAGTACATCAAGCATGGTAATTGCAATCTGTTATCTCAAAAAGGACAAAGCAGTTAAGGTCTTCTATAATACAAGTCCCAATCTTAACAATTATTACGCATCCCCCTGCTTCACTTGTTAAGATTAGGTATGGCACTAGTGTTATATCGTGGTAAGGAAGGAGACCACACGGTTTATAGAGTTGTAAGGCTTTTCTTTATTAAGAGCCTCCAGGTACGCACCCATGCTTCTTCACACAACTTCTGCAAGTCATCTACTACACAGAACCAACAGGTTACCAGAGAATACAGAACCAACAGTACATGCTGAATTCCCCACAGCACCCCTACAGTACAACAACCACATTACCAGCCCGAATACTACATTCCTCCCCTTTTAAGCTAAGACATACTGTCTTACATAAGCAAAACTAGGGAACAAGTTCCACAATGCATTTAATCATTTACTTGTAAATAACAGGCTAGTTATTAACTGGTTACCATACCATCTACTATTTTTTTAAGCTGGTAATCTATACATGCACTTTTATTAACATTGATAGTCCTTCAAGTAACTAGGTTTAACCAGCACACGCTTAGAACGGCGCAGTGGTACCACCTTAGGTGACTCTGGTGTCACTTTTACCACTTCAGGTATCAGTGTGTCCTTCCCTGGAACGGTTGGATCCTCAGGAACCTCTCCTTCCACATTTCGGCGGTCTCCCTCGATTTGCGATCCTCCTGCCACTGCGAGCCCTGGTTCCGAACTTAACGGTAGTTCTGAGGCCAGCAGTTCCATGGCGTCCTTCTTCTGTTCGCTCCGTAGAATTTGGTCTACATGTCTCTTTACCAAGAAATCTCCATTCAATCTCACCTGGTACGATAATGGACCAGTGCTCTTGACAATGAACCCTGGAATCCATTTAGGTCCATAACTGAAATTTCGTGTCATCACTGCATCTCCTTCCAGGAAACTTCGCTCTCCATTAGGTCTATCATGACATTCTTTTTGCCTCCACTGGGTCCCCTCCACCTTAGCTTGGACATTTGGATGCACTAGATCCAACGTGGATCTCAATCTACGTCCTTGCAACATCTCGGCAGGTGACAAACCCGTGGTAGATTGTGGTGTAATACGGTAGTTGAATAACACCCTTGATACTTTTGCTGCCATACTTCCTTCTCCAGACTTTTTCATCATTGCTTTAAAAGTCTGCACAGCTCTTTCAGCACAACCATTTGTAGCTGCATGGTAGGGTGCTGATGTGATATGTACGATTCCATTTTTTTTCAGAAAACCCTTGAACTCCTCACTCGTGAAACATGAAGCATTATCGGATACAATAGTCTCAGGCAGACCTTGACTACTGAAACTCCTCCTCAAGCATTCAATGGTAACGAGAGAAGTGGGTGTCTTGACTTGATAGGCATCCATCCATTTCGAATGAGCATCCATGATTATCAAAAACATGGCCCCCATGAATGGTCCTGCATAGTCTATATGAAGTCTCTGCCAAGGTCTACTTGGCCACTCCCATAGATGTAGTGGCACCGCCACTGGCAAGTTGCGATGTTGTTGACATGTTTTACACTCATTCACAACGACTTCAATCTCGTGGTCCAACTTTGGCCACCAAAAATAACTTCGAGCTAAAGCTTTCATTCGGGTAATGCCCACATGACCTTGATGCAACTGCTGTAAAAGTGCCCTTCTTCCTGGGGATGGAATTATCACTCGTGCCCCCCACAATACGCATCCATCTTGTACACTCAGCTCTGTTTTCCTCACTTCATAAGGTCGAAAAACTGGATCCGTTTGTTGGACTGGCCAGCCTTGCTGAACCCACTGAAACACTCTAGCAAGCACCGGGTCTTTGTGTGTCCAAACTCTCAGTTCTCTGGCAGACACCAACGTTATGTCTTCCATCATCAAAACTCGGTCCTCCGCTTCCTCTTCTTGGATAAGCCCTGGCATCGGTAAACGACTTAGTGCATCTGCATTACCATGGTGTTTTCCAGGCTTATAAACAATCTCGTATTCATAAGCTCTCAACGTTACAGCCCATCTCTGGATGCGAGGAGAAACCATCTGCGGCACTGCCTTCATCTCATTGAATAATGACAACAAAGGCTTTTGATCAGTGCAAATAGTAAACTTCCTCCCATAGAGGTACTTGTGAAATCGCTTGATTCCAAACATGACAGCTAAACCCTCTTTATCTAGCTGAGAATAGTTTGACTCTGCTTGTGTCAAAGTTCGTGACATGAACCCAATGGGTCTCTCTTGTCCATCTGGCATCCGGTGTGCCAACACAGCCCCTAATCCATAGGGTGAGGCATCACATGACAAAATTAAGTCCTTGTGACTATCGTAATGCACCAAAACCTCTGAAGATTGCATTAGTTCCTTTGACTTTTCAAACGCTCTGTCCTGTTTCTCTTTCCACGACCACTGAGCCTCCTTCCTTAACAACTTATGTAAAGGAGCTAACAGGGTTGACAGATTTGGCAGGAACCTGTTATAATAGTTAAGTAAGCCTAAATAGGCTTTCAGTTCTGTAACATTGGTGGGTGCTGGTGCCTGTTGAATGGCTTCCACTTTATTTGGCAGGGGGTGTAGGCCTGATGCATCCACCTTGTAGCCCAGGAATTCTGCTTCCGTTGCCATGAAAGCACATTTACTCCACTTCACCCGTAGACCTGCCTCTCGCAGTCATCTCAGCACCTCATTCAGCGTCTCCAGATGCTCTCGCATGTTCCTACCCGTCAACAGGATATCGTCTAAATACACAGCCACCTTTGGAATTCCTGCCACCAGTCCCTCCATTATTCTCTGAAAAATAGCTGGACTCAAGGAAACCCCAAAAGGTAAACGATTAACTTGGAACAAACCTTTGTGTGTGTTCAGGGTAACATACGTCTTTGACCCTTCTTCCAGCACTACTTGTTGATATGCCTGACTGAGGTCCAGTTTACTAAACCTTTCACCTCCCGACAGCTTTTCAAACACATCCTCCACCTTTGGCAAGGGATACTGCTCCAGCTTCGAGACTTGGTTCACTGTTAACTTGTAGTCACCACAGATGCGTACAGTACCATCTGGCTTTAATACTGGAACAATTGGTGCGGCCCATTCCGCAAACTTTACTGGTTCAATTATACCTTGCTTAGTGAGTCTCTAACTCAAACTCAACTTTCTTCTTCATCGCATATGGTACAGGACGGGGTTTGTAAAATCTTGGCGTTACGTTTTCTTTCACGTGTATCTTTGCTGGTGGACCCCTCCAGGTCCCCAGTTCCTCTTTGAATACTTCTTCATTATTCTCCAGCACCTCGTGCAAGGTCAGGCCCGGCTGTTCTACCTTATGGAGCTGTAGGCAGTCCATGTTTAGCTCCTTTAACCACACCCGGCCTAGCAGGTTTGGTCCCTTACCTGCTACCACCATGACTGGCAACTCTTTGACTTGGTCTTTATATTTTACCTTCATTTTCACCATTCCCAACGTGGGAACTATTTCACCCGTGTAGGTTTTCAAAGTCACTGAACAGTCCTGCAGCTGCGGAGCTTCTCTGGGCCATAACTTCCCATACTCTGCCTTTGACAGAACTGTGACACTACACCCCGTATCCACTTCAAACTGCACCATTTTACCATTTAAGTCCAACTGGGTTTTAATGGGATCAACTCTTTCCCACCTGGCCTCTGTCACGTTAAACATTGTGAACACTTCTTCGGCTTCCCTGGTTGGTTTATCTGTAACTTCACGCATGTGGTGTGCATACTGCCGTTTATTTTTTCGGTTTCCCTTCCTTTCCATCATACTGCTTTTTTCCTCCCCCTTTTTCAGCTGCTCCCGAGAGGGTATTGAGCGGCACATTTTCTTTATATGGCCCTTTTTCCCGCAAGCATGACATTTTACAGTTAAAAAACGACAGTTCCGTGACAGATGTTCACCTCCACACCTGTAACAAGTATACTGACCAGACTTCCCTTGTAAATTATGCTCCATGACCACTGTATGCACTGGCAGTGGGGTCGCACTCCTGCTTCCAACCCCTTCCGTGGCTTTCTGTTGTAAATCACGAATGTCTTTAGTCGCTGTCTCTATGGCCTGTGCCAACTTCAAAGCCTTTTCAACGACAAGTCAGGCTCCGCTAACAATCTGCGTTGTATGCGGTCGTCTGCAATGCCACATACGAGCCTATCTCGTAGCATTTCGGTCAGTCTGTCCCCATAATCACAATGTTGTGCCAGTTCCCTCAACACTGCGACATACTCCATTACCGTTTCCTTAGCCATTCTAGTCCTTGAATTTAACTTGAACCTCTGGACTATTGCACTCGGCTTCGGGTTATAATGTGACTGAAGTAAACTCGTCAACTCTGTGTAGGCTGAGATTATGAAAACTTTATTATTACACTGGAGTCTGACTGCCATGAGTCTGTCACTAATTCTGATGACATATCTTAACACTTTCTGGAGCCTCTATCTCAGAACAGTTCCCACGCCATTTCTATCCTATCCTCCTCCTGAGTAATAGACTCTGGATTCAAAGCCAAGTGGCTTTGCTTCACTGACCTTCCATCTTGTTTCTTGGATACATACACTGACCTTCCATCTTGTCTCTTGGATACATATCATGTCTAGCCACCTTCGTATCATCATTTCATCCATTTCCAAGCTACACCTGTCAATGAACCTACATTAAGTGAAGTGCCACATGCAGATGGCATATTTCAGAGTTTCTCGGTTAACTTATGACATGTGAAATGCAGTGAATACTACACCTGTTTGTATAGAAATTGTCTCTGCTATATGGGTCCCTGTACCTTTTTCCCTATATTAAATAATTTTGAATCAAGTGACTCTTTCCGATGTGACTTCTATCAACACTGGTATTTTCTAGCATGCTTAGCAATTTACGCTTAGTAATTTCACCAAAGTAATCCAGATCAACAGTAACATGAATGGACAAAGCTGTGTTTCATTGCTCATTTACAAACCATACATTTGATTTGCATGTTCTGCATACTTTCTGTTTGTATAAGAGGAGAAACAAAACTCATGCAGCTACATTTAAAATGGAAGAACAAATCCTTTCAAAAAATAAATATTTAAACTTAATCCTGCGTTGTCAGGAATATCTTAAAAGGGAGGACATAAGCACACTCCTGAATCTCTTAGCATGTACAGTTAACCTAACGTACCATGTGAATATTGTGGTAAAATCTGTAAAGCAAAATAAGTGACTTCATGCTATTATATTACTTTTAAATGGCAAGAAATGTGTTTTAATGACATTGTATAAATGCAATTATTCATGTACTGGAGTCGGTGTTGCAGATTTGTCCCATGGATGGTTTTGATCACTCAGACTTCACCTTCATAATCAAACCCATAGGAGCAGCTATCATGCACCCTGGGCAGTCCCCATTCTGCCAACCCTGGAATCCTGGCTAATCTTTATACTGCAGCATTCCTTACTTTCTACATGGAAGATTCAATCAAACAGATGTGTCTTTTCACTGAATGAATGTCAAACACCGACTTTAGTTTTTTTTTTCCTTTGTATCAGAGTCTTATTACCAGTGATTGTTTCTGTTTGGTTGTAAATTCTTCCAGGTGTTTCTCAACGAGTCATGGTGGAGGCATTATGGATCAACTCTCGGAGGGCCTTTTATTGATGGCAATAATAGGGCAGTAAGAGGATAGTATTAAAGTATGAAGTATATTTGATGGAAGAAGCCATGTTGCCCATTGCTTATGTCAATGTGTACTTCTGGTCGGGTATAAACTGTTTTTTGACACTGTTGTATATAAGATTATAAGAGTACATCAAGCATGGTAATTGCAATCTGTTATCTCAAAAAGGACAAAGCAGTTAAGGTCTTCTATAATACAAGTCCCAATCTTAACAATTATTACGCATCCCCCTGCTTCACTTGTTAAGATTAGGTATGGCACTAGGCAGTTAACCTGTCAGTACTGGCCAACAAACCTTTCTTCCTGCTGTCTATGCCAGTAATTTTACAAAAGTCCAGAACACAAAAGACAATGTGTTATATTATCTTTCCAACAGTGCTTGCTAAGAACTTTAGGTCTTTGAAAGCAAGCAAAATTCTTAGTGCTTTATTTTCCCTTAACTAATAAGGCATGGGGCAAATAAAGCCCTATGCACCACAAAGTAGTATGATCAGTTCTCCAACCATAACTGGCTTATTATTTGCTCTCAGCATGGATGCTGCGATATACTTCTCAAACTTCTCTCTTGAGGTGTATTTCTGGGCATCCTTGTCTTGAGCATGTAATACGGTATTTGTGATCGTTGACCCAATCGCAATCCTCTATATAATGATCAGGTTATAGGATCACTATTATGATGTCTGTATATAGATTAAGCCCATTCTTTTTAATGCCTTAATAATTTGACTAGATTTATGAATGGTGATAGTTGAATAGTTTATTATAACATAAGTGATAATTAATGAAGGAAATTTAAAAGCTACAAAATGCAAGAGCTATATAATCCAGTGACTCACAAAACATACACAATGCAATAGCTATATAATGCAATGTATCCCAGGGTTATAGAATAACTTATTTTCTTACTGCTAGATCAGGTCAGACAGTAGCATCATTGAAAGACAATTGTGACACATATAAGGGAGGTAGAAAATACTTACATATACTAACTTGGTTAAGTTTCTGAAATGTTTGCCTATATAACCTATATTTCAAAAGATACAAAGATTAATAAGTAAATAAAGTATGGACATTTGGAAGAAAACTGGATTTCTCTTAATGTAACAAATATATTTAACTTAGTTGTTGTTGAATTGAAATAGGAAAAGCTCTATGATTGTGCTCCATCACCTTACCAGCAAATAGTCACAATCATTTTTCTAGAGATTTACCTGATGTTACTTGAACCTTATTTACAAATACCCAACTCCAAACATCTTGCATTCCATCTTCAGTATTTTCTTCCTTTAGTTTTCTGTTTAATTCTGTTTTTTTTTCCTTAAATTTCACATTATCTTCTAGCAAATAAATCTAAGGAATTAATTTTACTTTTTCCAAGACTGGCAGCAGAATTCTGATCTTTAATGTTTTACCTTCTGACAGCCCAGCACAACTTTCTTGGAAGCATGCCATTGTTCTGTTTCCCAAAGCTGCAACTCCCAACTCTCCATCTAACCTAAGATCGGTGTCCCTAAATATGCAAAAGTTGGTAAAAAATATGTTTCTTGCCTGATTAAGATAAAGCATACAGGATGTCAGGAATATAAGAAAGCACAGAATAAGAAGGGGAGAGTACCATACAGATACAGGAAGGGAACAAGGATGATAGTCATTCAGAACACCATAAAACAAAAACTGAGGCATGCTCTGTCGTGTTGATGAGGAAATTAAGTACATGAAAGACAAAAGTAAGGGTAATGTAGCTGATATAAATTAGTAATATTAAGCAGAGGAAGTTGAAAAGCAGAAATGCTAAATAAAAAAAAAGGAAATTACTACGCCTAGTGTGTAGAATCCTGTATAATATTCATTATTTATGTTAATCTGTTTCATGTACTAATCTAGCATACTATGCAATTGTCTTTGTCGTGTTTTACTACAATTATGTGAAGCGTGAAAAGAATGAAACTTGGTCAAGATCTCTTATTTTTAAAACAGATAATATAAAAAGATGAGCTTGTGATAAGCAAGCTGAACCTAATCTTTCTAGTGAAGAAATTATCCTGAAAAAAAACATAAGTGAAAGCTATACCAGGAAATAGGGCCTTAAAATATTCAGTTTAGTTTCTTCAACAGCTAGGAAGGGGTGGAATCTGATAATACTACTGATATAACATTTAATACAGCATATAAGGACGTTTGGGTTACTGTAGACTAGATGAGACAAAGTTAAATTTGTTTTCCAAACAGTGGGAGAAAAGTAATGGCTAGAGGCTATCAGCCTGTCAGTTTGACCTAATTTTTTTTTTTTTTTGGGGGGGGGGGGGGTCTCTGAACCACTACTGAAGGAAGGAAATACGAAATGTATGCAAATCGTTGATTGGCATTACTATGATTATTTCATTTTATTTACTTCTCTGCTCCTTGAATATCACCACCCCAACATGCACTTAAGTATAATCTATATAATTTGTGATAAATTGTGTTTTTAAAATTTGTAAAGCTACAAAAAGACATATTCTAAGGTACTGGTTACTCAAAATAAAATTTGTTAAAAAGTTCTGCCATTTTGAACATTTTCATCAATGCAAACTATAAAGATTTGGATGACTTGCTGGATATTGAGATGGCTCGAGAGTAAATCTAATAGTTTTGTCTGATTAGATAACAAGGCCGTTTAAATTAAAGTAGAGGTGGAAGTAAACTGACATTTGATATGGGGTCAAAATAGCTTAAGATCTTGAGAAAATGCAGACCAGTTCCTGTAGAGCTAGAATGAGTAAAGTCATGTTGAAAAGACACAGAGAATTACAGAAAATGGTATCCTATCAGACTAAATGGTGTCCTACCAAATCAAGTGCATCCTATCAGATCAAATGGTGTCCTAGCAGATTAAGTGGCATCCTATCAGACCAACTGGTGTCCTAGCAGAACAAGTGGCATCCTTTCAGACCAAATGGTGCCTACCAAAACAAGTGGCATCCTATCAGACCAAATGGTGCCTACCAAAACAAGTGGCATCCTATCAGACCAAAGGGTGTCCTATCAGACCAAATTGTGTCCTACCAAAACAAGTGGCATTCTATCAGACCAAATGGTGTTCCCTACCATCAGAAAAAGACTGTAGCATGTCTTTTCTAGTGTCTTCTTAACAGATGGCACAGAATACATGGGAAGGGAAATTATATTTGCTGAAGAAAGAAAACTACAAATCTGGAGCAATACAAACAATAGAACAGAAACTTTGAATGACTTCTGTAGACTTGACAAATTGTGTAAGAAATGGTAGTTGTATTCTATAAAAGCAGTAAGGAAAAACTCAAGAAAACAGTAGACGTACAAAGGACATAAAAATGAATGTGGACGGGGGGGTCATGTCACATGACACAAAAGTAGACAACATTACTTCTTGTAGCATAGGTTCATAGATTGGTACTAGGCTATTGGCCCTAGGGCCTATACAAGCCTACCATAACAATTCCCTGTATATTTCTTCCCACAATATTTACTTCCCTGGACCCCTGTCTAGCAGGGCAACTGACATGATCCCCGGGGAGAATTTCCTATCTCCCATCCAATCATCAAGGTTTCTTTTGAAGAGGGCCAAGGAGGCACTCTTCTTGACATGTATGGGCAGTCTATTCCAGAGTATGGGGAGTCTCTGGGTCAGGAACCTAACCCTTCAGCATGTTTTGTTCATTGTAATGACAAGGTTTAGATCCCTGGAGCATGTGGCTCTGAGGGATTGGGATTTTTTTAAGTGGAGCACGTCCAGCAGCTCAGGGTTTGACATGGCCTTGTATGTTAAGCAGATATCGCCTCTGAGTAGATGATATGCCACAGAGTATAGCTGGAGTTTTTTTAGACAATCAGCATATGGCATCTGCTTTAGGCCTGTGATTCTTTTAGTGAGGTATTTCTGCAGCCTTTCCAGCTGTTGCAGATGTCTTGTGAGGCACATACCAAATGGGGCATTATACTCTATAATGAGGCTAATGAGGGATGAGTACACTGGGGCAATGACCTCCTTTTTTCTGGATGAAAAGCCCTTAGTGATGAGGTGTGTCGCATAGAAGGATTTCCTGACTTATGTGGTGATGTGCTTATCGAAGGTGAGACCACTGTCCACCTGTGTCCCTAAGTCACTCATCACACTTTTGATGTTTAGTGTACTGCCACCTATGTGGTAATTCATGGGTACATGTTTTTTTCAAAGGGGATAACCATACATTTCTTGGCATTAAGCTTGAGCCCATGTCTCTGGCACCAGGCATCTGTTTCTGTAAGGCCCTTTTGTAGAATATCCACATCATTTGGTGATTCAGTAATGGCTCCCAGTTTTGCAGTTATCTGCGAACTTTGTTAGTCAGAGTCCCTTAGTGTTGGCCTGTACTTCAGAGAAGTAGATGCCAAAGAAGAGTGGTCCCAGGACTGAACCCTGAGGTATTACTTTAGTATATTAGGGAAACCTTTCATTTCAGGGGAGATGATCTTATAAGTGAATTGTTAGAATTAGAAACTAGAATGATATTGAAATTTAATACATTAAAACCTTATGGTTTGAATCAGGAATTGGGTATTTAAAAACATTTAAAAATATTTAAAGATATTTAAAAAAATATTTAAAAATATTTAAAAATATTTAAAATATTTAAAATATTTAAAAATGTTATATTATATTAATTGATTTATTTATTTGTTTATTTATTTATTTATTTATTTACTTCATTTATGTGTTTATTCATTGATTATTTTTATTAATATTTTTTTCACAGCTGAATTTATTATGAATATGCATATATAAAATATACATAATAATGTATTTATCTGATATTTAAAAAATATTTATATATGTAGAGGTCACTTTAACTTGAAGTTATTTTCTTTATTGAATTAAATTTGTAATTGATTAATTGACTGATCAAATGGTATATAATTGTTGTACCTTGATCAAGTAATTTGTGATCCTTGAAGGCGAATTGCCGAGGTACCAGATCATTGGAACAATAAAGAATATCTTACTGGTGAAGTACTGGCTGTTGTGGTGTGTATCCTGAACCCTGAGGTACTCCACTTGTCACTTGTCTGGAGCTGGATTTGGAGTCTGCTACTTTTACAGTCTGGGTTCTGTCAGTAAGCCAGTTGGCAACCCATCGAGTGACGTAGGGATTTATGCTCAGCTTAGTAAGGTTATCTATGATTCCAGAGTGGGGGATGGTATAGAAGGCCTTGGCGAGGTCCAGATAGGCTGTGTTGACTGCCTTACCCTCATCCACAGCTCTGGAGACCGATTTGAAGAAGTAAATCAGGTTCGGGAGACAAGATCGGCCCTTCACGAACCCAAACTGGGTAGAGTCCAGTGTTTGAAAGTTGCCAATGCCTTTGTTTATAAGTCCCATGATAATGAGTTCCATGCCCTTGCAGGTCAGGCTCATCAGACTGATGGGACGGTAGTTCCCAGGATCCAAGGTGGATCCTCACTTGTGGAGTGGGATAACTGTAGCTGTGCAGACAAAATGAAGCAAACAAACTCTAGTAACTCTAACAAAATCCAACAGTAAAGGAGGTCCGTAAGCCAAAAAGCTGTTATATATTTATTGTTGATAAAATGAAGCACTTTTCGTTGATGCTAGTGTGCCAACGTCTTCAGATTCAAAAAACATAAAACACATACAAAACAAATAAATAACTTTCCATCCATCATGTGACCGGCATCAACTGAAACACCTATTCAAACTAGTCACCTGCTTAAAGTGACATTACCTATTAAAGTATTTTAAAATACTATATCTACAATGTTATCATTAGAACCACGTATTAAATGACACACAATGCAAGCGATCGCATAAAACTAAGTGTGTAAGATAGTAGTCGGCAAGTTATATAAGTGTACAAATTCTACAGAATAAAGCACACTAACTTGGTACTTATCATTGACATCTTAAAAACACATCTCTAAACAATTCAAGTATACCAACAGCCAACTATGTACAGTCAGTCAGTCAATAACCAACAAAAGACATTAAAAATAATAACATATAAACCGCATAAATAAAATAGTTAATCAATTTAACATAGGATTAAAGTGTACCTGGGCTAAATAAAAAATCCATCTCTAATTTTAATAGTATCACGTTGTATTACAAATACAACGTGGTAATCTACCCCATTCATTTTATCTACACATAAAGACCCCTGGTGAAATAACAAGTTAGCATGTCATCTATTTAAGATCTTTAATTTCAAAAGGCAGGAAATATTACAAGCGTCATTTAAGCCAAGGCTTAAGAATGTGTTAAGTCTAACCTGCCATAACAGCTCACGTTCTTCAAGGATCAAGTTAAATGGTACTCCTCTAAGGTCGAAACTTACATGATCAATGACTTTAAAAAGGAACTTGTGGTTACTGTGCTCCATAAGTTGCTTTGCTAAAGGGTTTTCTTCTTTTTTCCTTTCTATAGCATAGGTATGCACATAGACTCTTTCCTTTAACTTATGTTCAGTTTTACCGACGTAAAAGGCTGGGCAAACCTGGCACGTAGCTATGTAGACCACAAGTTTAGAATTACAATGATATTTACTCCTTAGTTTGTAGTTCCTACGGCTGATGTCAATGCTTTCACCTATCTCAATGTGTTTGCACGTTCTGCAATGTCCACAGATGGTCATCCCTACTTGTTTTGGAAATAGACCAGTACTTCTTCTTTCAAGCAAGTTTTTAAGATTTGCTCCTTTCTTAAAAACAAGATTTGGTACTTGACCGAGTTTACTGGTCAAACACCTATCGAGTAGAATAAGTTCCCAATTTTTGTTGAGAATAAGTCGAATCATGTGACTATCATTGCTAAAGATTGTTGTAAAACTCATTCGGAACTCATTAGTTGGCCTCACAATTTCTACTTGTTCTACAGTTGAAAAATCGTTGTTAGTATTACCTCTAATTGGACTCAAAGAATCGTCACATATTCCACTTAATAAGTTGTTGTTAAGCAAAGGTTAAAATAAACCAATTTGTCTCTTATGGCTAACTTCCAGTACCAAAGAATGAATCAGATGTAATGGGAACCCACGTTGTTCGAACATATTACTTAACTGCAGACATTCATCATTAAAGTCTGACTCCAAAGTAGTCATCCTTGCTGCTCTAATAAGTTGTCCTTTTACAATTGAGCACTTCTGATGAAAAGGATGATTGCTAGAATAATGAAGAAACGAGTTGGAATATGTCTCTTTTCGATATATTCTAGACACATATCTGTTATTAGAAATGTCTTTGACAAGTTTACAGTGCAAGTAGTCTATGCTACTTGAACTGAAACTAGATGTAAATCTTAAGAACTCAGTAGTTGAGTTCAGGTAGCAATAAACTCTTGTGCCTGATGTTCGTTACCTTTAAACAGGACAAAATGTCATCTAAGAATCTAGTACAAAATACAAGGTTCACCCTGTGTTGGGGATGTCTAAAAATAAATTCATTTTCCCAAAATGCCATCACCAAGTTGGCGAAACTTGTTCCACAGGGTGAACCCATAGCTACACCACAATTCTGTAAGTAGAACTCATTATTGAATACAAAAAAATTGTTGGTTAAAATAATGTCCAATAAGAGTTCCACCAGGTGGATTTCCTGCGGTGGAGCATCCTTAGATTTCATCATGAGGCTTACCCACTCAATCCCTTCCAAATGTGGGATTGATGTATATAAATCTTTAACATCAATAGTTAAAAAGTTATCTTTATCAAACCTCAAGTTGTTAATTTTGTCCAAAAACGACCAAGAGTCTTTACAGACCTGTGGCTCTAATGAAATATATTTCTTCAAAATTGAGTCTACGACTTTGGCACAAGGGTAAGTAATAGACCCTCTTCCATCAGTAAGGGGTCTCATTGGTGGATCAGTAAGGTCTTTGTGGACCTTAGGGATACCAAAAAGTACTGGAATTTTAGGCCAAGAAAGTGTAATGTAGTTGTAAATGTCAATATCTATCAGTGACTCAATAAATAAGTCGCTAAAATAACTCTTAATATGACCATATGCAACATTCACTTCATTTAATCACACTTTCGAATAAGCTTCACTATTTAATAAAGCAAACATTCTATTGTTGTAATCAACAAAATCAAAGATAACTACCCCATCCCCCCTTATCTGGCTTCACTACTCTTACTGAAGAAGATCTTAACAAATTTAACAAGTCGTTTTCGTATGGTGTAATGTTAAACCGCTTGTTACTATTACCAAGTTTGTGTTCTTCCATAAAATGTCGGAAATCCAGTTCACAAACTTGTTCAAATGTTTTTAAAGTGTGATGTAGGGGGGGTTAAAAGTACTCGACACTCTAATGTCATTATTGGAAGTGGTGTTGTTACCAAATAGGACCGTTAAGTTAAATTTTCTAACAAATAGTTTCAAGTCGAGGACAAGGTGGTCCAATCTGGAAGGTTTACTGGGAACAAACATATTTCCCTTTGCTAGAAGGTCAACTAGCACAGGGTCAACGTTCAATGAAGAATAATTAAAGATCTTAAAATCCCCAGTTGAATTTAAGAGGATATTAACCCCAGGGGGGTATACATCACCTATCTCCTGAACCTGTTGTTGCGTTTGTTCCTTTGATTCTTCTGATTTTAGTTGAAGTATTTCTTCTGGATTGCACCTGTGTTCTTGGTTTCCCGAAAATTTTGGCTGGAACCATTCCTATCACCATTAGTAGCATTGGACTTTGCCAAAGGAATGTTGGTGTTATGGTTTTGATTCCGAATCCTTTCACTACATCTCAATGTATTGTCATCCTCATCAACTACTGTAGGGACAGGGCTACCCAAGTTATTAGAAATAATACCCCCATTAGCAGTGTGTGAAGTTTGTATATTCACTCCTAGTGCAATTGCTGATTGTGCATTGGACGGCTTGGGGTAAGCAGTACCAGTATCGTAAGCTTGTCTGTCCCTGTTGATTTTCTTAAATTTGTTTAATTTAAGTCTCTCTAAGAGTTGATCAATTCTAAAAAAGCTTCTTTCATAATCAAACTTATATCTAAGGAAGTCAAGGTCTGTGGTAATCTTTGTATTCACCACAGACACTTCCTTGATCAAAGTTTCAATATATATATTATAATGTTTGATCATCAAGTTCATTAGATCGAATCCTTGTTTCTCAAACAAGGACATAAGTTCAAGATGGAAAGGTAAATCAGCTATTAAACCAGTGAGGTATTGGTGGTAATGTAGCCACTTCTGTACAATGTGTTGTTCCAAACAGGTATTAAAATATATAACTTCTAGTTGGAGCTTTTTCATCTTTAATAATTTAGTGTCAAACAATTTCAATTTATCATTAATAGACTGTAGACCAACCTATTGGTTATTCAGAGAACTAGCCGGCCGCTCCTGGTTGAAACTGTTCACGAACGCCAGGTTAGAAGTGTTCATGATCCATTCATTAAATACTGGGGTGCCACTAAGCCCTGTCCTCCATGGAAAATCAAGTTGTGGTTCAGTCGGTTGGTCTCCAGCATTCTGCAAAGCAGCTGTAGGACTAATGTCTGGTGATCCTTGTGCTGCTGGATCGACTAAAGTTGCTGCTTGAAGAAGTAGTAGCTCTAGGCAGTTTGATAGTATTCTGCCCTGTTCTATTGCTGAAGCTCCTACTTGTTTGTAAATTAGGAGCGTTATTACATTGTCCGTTCAACCTGCTGTCTTGTTGCAAAAGGGTGACATCCACCCTATCCAACCTAGTAGAAAGTGAGTCAAGTCTTTGATTCATCACATTCAAAAGTGATGTCAAGTTTAAGAATTTCGTTTGGAGTTGCTGTGAATTAAACAGATTCGGGCTCACGGGACTGTCAGAAGTACCAGATGCCATGAAGACAAAATGAAGTAAACAAACTGTAGTAACTCTAACAAAATCCAACAGTAAAGGAGGTCCGTAAGCCAAAAAGCTGTTATATATTTATTGTTGATAAAATGAAGTGCTTTTCGTTGACGCTAGTGCGCCAACTTCTTCAGATTCAAAAAACATAAAACACATACAAAGCAAATAAATAACTTTCCATCCATCATGTGACCGGCATCAACTGAAACACCTATTCAAATTAGTCACCTGTTTATTACCTATTAAAGTATTTAAAAATATTATATCTAAATGTTATCATTAGAACCATGTAGCTGTGCACCACTCAGTGAGCACGAAGCCTGAGGTGAGGCTATGATTAAACATGACACTTAGGTGAGGTGCCAGTTCATTTTTTAGTTCATGTAGTACACAGCCCAGGATATCATCTGGTCCCATGGATGCTGTATTCTTAGCTTTGGAGAGTGCAGTTTCTACCTGTGTGGTCGTGATTCCCGGAATTTGGCTATCTTTTGGTATTGAGGTGGGCTCTTTAGGGGGTGAGAGGGGGGTGAAGTTGGCACTAAGTCAATTTGCCAGGATATTGGCAATATCCTTGGGATCAGTATATTTAATGCCATTCTGTTGTAGCTTAGAGCAGATTTGAGCATTGCCATTTAGATTCTTGACGTAACTATAGAATGCCTTGTGGTTGTCTTTGGAATCTTTGGCAATTTTATTTTCATAACTAGCTTTGGTGGATTTTATGAGGGATCTCAGCAAGAAACTCTAGAAGAATAACAGAATTCATGGTCTGGGCAAAATGTTAGCAGTCTATACAAACTGTCAGAAAGATCTCCTCTAGAGTATTATATGCAACTCTTGAGACTGTGTGAATGTAAGGATATAAGATTAAGGAAAAAGAGAACAACAAAGATGGTGAGCAGTCTACGCCATATAAGAAAGGAATATAATAAATTGACACATGTGGCTTTGAAGGAAGGAGGCAGTGCAGGGATATCAAAAACTGGTTCAAGTGCTTTGTTGAAAGACATAAAATCCAAGCAGGTAGAGTGAAATAAATGAAAAAGAAGAGGGAGGAACCAAGTTATCAGGTGGGCTAATAAAGGATGTTTTGAGGAAAGCTTTGTTTTACAGAAAGTATATACCCAGCTTTGTGATGCAGCAGAATAAAGTCCTGAGTATGACCCAGGTCAGATGCTGGGTGAATCAGGGAGGAGAGGATGGGAAATGAGCAGGGGGGAGGTTATGGTGGCTCCTGACTTCCTCTTCTGCTGCAACCATGCTAAGGGCAAAGGTCAAGAGCATTTACAGCAGGTGCTGTTATCCAGAAGGATGTGTGCTGTGGCTACTCAAGCTGCTGACCATGACTTTTGTCAGAACACATGAGGGAGTGAGTAAGTACAGAGTTCAGGGTATCAGAACCCCCTGCAGTGATGCTGGTGTGCATGTCACCACCAGTAGTGCAGTTAGGGATTAATATAGAAACACACAACAATTGCTCATGTCCTACTGTGTCTGTGAGCTGAGGGCACAAAGAAATCTCATGTTTGCTTGGATGATGGTCTCCTTTAGATTACTTAGCCTATACTGTACTGGGTTTATCCATAGTATGGGGAGGAATGGGCTAAGTCTTTTTAGGAGAGACCTGATGGTAACCAGACATGGGGACAAAAGAAAAAACAAAAAACATGAAGAAAAAAATAAAAAATGGCTCCCTACTCAAATGTAGGCACTCATAATGCAGAGTGTGAAAAAGCATAATAAAAGAAAAAAGACTGACAACACAGTTGAAGAGCAAATCTTGTAAATTGCGTTCCTCTTTTACACTTTTTTTTTTTTTTTGCAGTGGGCTAGCTCCCTCACACCTCCAAAACTTATATTTACCAACTCTGAGATCACCATACCTTGGAAAAAGGGAATATTCCAAGAAATGGCATCTCAGACTTAGTATTTGTAAGTCTAATCTTTCAGCCATTTGTCTGCACATTTTTGGGACTCCTTCTAATAGGTCACAACTTCAGACGGTTACTCAATAAATAACGGAATGTGAGGAATATGGAGGAAATTTCCTTCCCAAAGAAGTATTATTGATAGTATTGACGTGATTAAGGAACTGAGTAAGAAATGTGAAACACAGAAATTAAAATATGTATTTAAGCTGTTAGTGACGTAGAATCTTTGTCTTACCCACTAGGCAGTAAAACTGACACACCAAGTAGACCAAAGCAGGGCGAGCCAACCTTATCTGGTAACAAAGCCAGTTTTCAAAATAAAACTTCATTATAAATGTGTGAGTTAAGAAAGATGAGGCTAAAAGTAGATAATAATTGGATACATCTAGATCAAGTAATAAATATACGCTTCAGAATGTGCCAAGTGATTGAGAATGAGCCATTGAAAGAATGCACACACCAAAAATAGCCCAAATAAGTGAATGAGAGAAAGTGTATCTTAATGAAGAAAACAAATACACTTAAAGAAGAAAAATAATACAATATTTACCATAAAGCAGTCACTCAGTAGGATGATCTGCTCTCAAACAGAAAGATTCAAGTGTTCAAATGCTGCTTACCTCTAAAATAATCATTAAAGCCACAATTTCAGATTTTTAAAATGAAGTTCCATCACTGAATGCAGGAATGAAGATGCCTGGGTTTAATGTATTAAAGTGAAAAATGGGAAATTCACTGCTCAGTGCCTAAAGTCAGTGAAGTAAAATCTCCAAAGCTCCAGTTCTAAAGTCATCAAATATTTAAATATGTTTTATTGCTTCATATAATGGGTAGTTATACATTCAGTACTCTGGAATAACTTAGATTCTACCAAAGTATTCATTTCACAGAATTGACTGAAATGTGTGACATTCCACAACTTCAGAATTTGTGGTTTTCACCTGGAGCTATTTGGAAGAAAGTTGATAGCATCTGTGAAAACAAAACATTATATACCAGTATGAAAGAGGCCCTTCTACAGTTTTAGACATAGCAAAAATCAAAGCAGTTTAAGAAAACAGTTCTAAAAAATGATACATAAATGGCATTGTACAGTATGTTGTCTAAGCCATATTGTACATATCTTTCCTTATTTATTTCTGGAGAGTTGAAATGTTCTAATAGTTCTGGTTATCTCTTTTTAGCAGCATTGGGCATACATTGTGAGAAGTCTTGGAGTAGTGTTATGATTTTTACTGAAGCATTACTCAAAGAGGAAGTTGCACTGCCCATTGTTGGTGGTACTCTTAGCTTTCCGGCATTATCTTGTAGTGCTTAAAGCAAACTGCACCCACTCATCTGGCTCTCCATTTGGGTTACCAGTGGGAAATTTTTCATTGCAGAGGCAAGGATTAAATTACTCATATTAACATCATCTGCTAGTTTCAGCTCACAAAGGTGGGCGGTGATGTTATATTTAGACACAATACTAATAAGAATGATCGTTCACCTCTACGCCACTGCTCAACCCCATCTCAGACAGTCCAATCCCCTAATAACATTTTGAATGTTATTAAATATGGGGGCTGATAATTTGGTTTGGAGAGTTCTCATTAGCATAGTAATAGGTTTGGTTAGAATGAGTATCCTAGATAAGTTTAGAGAGACAAGAAACCACTAAACACACAATTAGCTAATTTGCAAAAAATGTGTACAAATTAATGGAAAAAAGGTACTTATGACTTAGCTACTGTACTTTTCGTTTCGTGCTGTTGACCTATTTTTGAATGACCTTGTTTCTGTACATCTGGGAATAATAGAAAAGAGCCAGACAAAAATAAATAAACAGAGTTAATTAGTATTATGAATATTCACAGATGGAAATCTACCTACAAGGAACTAATGTATCATTTTCATATGAGTCAATACACTATTTATTTAAAACTATACCTACAAATATTGTGGGAGGAGTGTTGATTGTTTTAGGAAGCAGTTTAAGTCTGTGCAAGAGCTGATAATATACAAACGCTGTTTTACAAATTGCTCCTGGTTAGGTGCACAACCTAAGTACATTATCATGTGTATTCTATGCAGCATAGACATAAACATACCCCTTATATGTCCCAAGTTATGGGCTATGTTGTACATTTTAGTTTGAAAAACCCTTTTTACAGGAAGAAGGCAATATCTAAAAATCAAGACTCCCATAGTGGTTAACTTTTTAAGTGATTTAGAGCAGTCTGCTTTTATCTGCCTCTAGTTTTGAAGAACAGCTCTGGTTTTGCCTCCTGTTTATGTCCTGTTCTTGGACAAGTCACTTAAGTAGAGTGTGCTGTGGGTAAATGAAATCTGGCAACAAACCAAGTTGTACCGGGACATCTTCATGGGGGGTTAGGTTGTTGTTAGGGGGAGTTAAGTGAGTTGGGGAGGTGAAAGGGTTAAGTTGAGGCAGGGATGGTTAGGAGGACATGAGACAGGGATGGGGAGGGGCTTAAGGGGTTTAGTCTAGCTTAGCTGGGTTAAGCAAGCACATTTTGGTATGAACTTGCTGCTGCAGATGACACGTCCATGACGACCTGGGGCTGGTCTGGTGAAGGTAGGCCTTGTGGTGCGGGATAAATTATTTATTTGTCATGTATTTCATTATTTTGGCTGACTTTGGTTGTGGTTGGTTGGTGTCATTGATTTCTTCTAACATAAGGTGAGGTTTTCCAGGGATTATTTAAAAAAAAAATGAAAATAAAAGGGAAAATATATGAAACACACTTACCATAATGACCCCTTGTTCTTCACTGATGGTATGTTTCACTGTTTGCTTCAGGTTGGTGGAATTTGCGCGCCCATGGTTTGTT
The DNA here is from genome assembly GCF_019279795.1 of Protopterus annectens. NCBI lineage: Eukaryota > Metazoa > Chordata > Ceratodontiformes > Protopteridae > Protopterus > Protopterus annectens. The sequence continues at coordinate 660,571,507 of NC_056743.1, read as the reverse complement.
TTCTTCTTGAGGTCATGTGGTGGCCTAGCCCTAAGCGTTCCACTGGTTTTGCTTTCAGGCCGGTTTGTGAATGATACTGTGCTGGGGGGGGGGGCTTGCATCGGGGCTGTGCCCTAGTGTCGGTGATCGCTTCCAGGGTGTTTGGCATGGTGGGGTGAAACTGGGGCTTGCATCGGTGGTTGTTTTCCTGTCTGGTCCATGTTGGGTCCTTGGGTTGTTACGTTGGAATTTAAAAAAAAAAAAAGTCCTTATATATGACGTAAGATGTTTTCTTGGGCTGAGTTAGGATGATGTTGAAGTTGATGTTGATGGTTCATTGGTGGGAGTACAGGCCTTGAGGTTGGATAGGGAAGGGCATATTTGGAATGGCAGGGAGGTTATGGGTTCTGAGTAGTTGAGTTTGTGGCTCAATTAAGATGGCGGCTTCAGTTCGCGGGCTTACCTGTAGCCATTGGGGTGGTCGCACAGGACTGGTGTTTTCCTCTGATGTGTGGGTTGTATTCTGGCTTAAACCATGGTGGTTTCTTGCCATGAATTGCTGGATGGCAGATTTGCATCCGAGAGGACCTGTGGGTAAAATGGAGGGAGTCTGGGCATTTCATGCTCTGAGAGCGACACAATCCTTTCTTGTTTTCCGGATGTTCTGTCATGGAGAATTCTATTTACCATGTATTTTGATGGCTTCATCAGGGTCTATGGTGCAGATGTGGTGCATCAGTGGGGGTCTGTCTGTGGGGGGGGGGGTAGTTGTGAAGTAGTCATTACTAATGTTTCTTTTTGTTTGTTTTTTTCCCCAGTCATATGATTGGATCAGTATGTTTATTTGGTCCAGTGTGTCACCTGGACAGTTGTTCTGATGGGTGAGTAGATGAGGTTGTGTTTTGTGATTTGTGACGGCGCTTTCGGTGGGCTGCCTGGGGACTGCGGCCAATTTTGCTGTGGTGGAGATGAAATGGTGTAAACGGGTGCTTGATTGTTTTCTGGATACAGATATGGTTTTGAAGCTGGCATTGAAAAAAGACATGTAGTTTTGTTATAAATAGGAGACTTGTTAATTTTGGATAGTTTCCAAACAGATCCAACCCAAAAATGAAAATGTGAATAAAGATAACATTGAATTAATGTCTGACAGACAAGGTAAAATAGAGAATGGAAAGGTGGTTTTCTTAGCAAATAATATGGCAAGCAATCAGGGTCAGCAGGAAGAAAGAAGAGATCAGCTTTGCTTTTACTCTACTACCACAAGAAGTAGTTAGAGTTCAACAATTTTGATTCAAACAAAAGTTGAGCAAATGAAAAAGAAGTGATAAGAAGACATTGGTAAGTGTGGGTATGAAAATGCAGCAGTTAGATCCATTTTCACTATTATCTGTTGTATGCACAGTAAAAAGTTTGTGACATGCAGGTACACTATTGTGAAATGGACAAAGAAGTTGTACATATTTTCTGAGACTTAAGATGTAGTGATCTGAAAGAGACAGAAAGCTGAAGTATGTGGGATGAAAATCATCATGGTCATTAGGTACTAAGAGTGTCCAGGGGCTTCTAAACTGAAAAAGAAAGCACAGGTATATAATACATGCCTGCATATATGCATATATACAAATATTTCAGGCATGGTTAACAATGGCATTCTAGCTTGACAATGTATAAAACAGTGCTTCACACTATAAGTGTCCAATTTGTTTTTGAAAATTTCTACATTAGGGCTTGCTTTCTACTTTATGTAGCAGCTACTGACAAAGAACCAGTTAGTACATCTCTCATTCCTATATAATATTCTACTTGGGTTGTTTAATGATTTCTTACCACTCCTTGATATCCCCCAAACATCTCTAGAGGTAGTTGTCTCTAAATGCCCTATATACCTGAAGACAGCCTCATCTTACATAGTTGTACGAGGCATTGTACACGTTCAGATAGTTTAGTCTTTCATAATAACTTACATGTCCATGAATGCCCTTGGCTTAATTCCACTGTAGTATTTCCAACTGAGTCATGATTGTCTTCTTATAAGGTTCCATATTGTTGGTTTAATGTACTTGCAAACAATGCTTTCCTCAATTCTGACTTAATAGACTTTATAGGTCTCTTGTTTCTGTCGACGTTTGTGATCGATGTTTTGTTGTGTTTTGGTGGAGTGTGGTTTTGCTGGAGGGGAATCCTTGTCATGTGGCTTGGAAACACAGTGGTTTGCTAGTGTTTCTGATTGTTTTAACTATTTTGTTGTTCTTGGTTTTGGTGCACATTCAGAGTGAGTTGCATGGTTGTGAATGTTTTTTTGGCAGGTTGAGTTGTTTCTTGACTTTCTTTGGTTCATGGATTCGGTGTGCATAGGTTGAGTTTTCCATCTTCAGTCTGAGCCCTGTGATGGAGATGGACATCTAGGAGTGTACATGTGGGGATTGGAGTGGGTCCAACATTTCAGTTGTATCAATGTTGTTGTTGGGGGGCATAAAGTGAATGTTTTCCCAGGGTGGTGCCTGGCTGCACATCCAGGTAGCCAGCATGAATGGGGGAATGAATGTCTAAATTAAAAAAAAAAAGTAATAATAGCTAAATAAGTGGCTCCTAGCTGTTCATTTCTATGTTGGTTAGTGTGCCTCATTTGGAGATGGAAGGTTAAGAGCTAGGTAGATGGCTTTACAATATAAGTTAGCTTGGCTTATACAGGGGCTAATGGAGGTGGTCTGGAATAGCAAGGTTACCTGGGTTGTGGATACTGATTGGTCCCTTCATGTGTAGGGTTTAGTTTTAACATACTGCACTGGTAGTTCAATTTATCTTGGGTATTTGATGAGGTCATTGGAAGCATATCTTCACTTATGGCTGCTTTCTCATAGATGTGAGTGGCGGTGGTACATTCCTTCCTGGGTTGGCAGGATAGGTTGTCCTTGTAGGTGTCTTGGAATGGGTGTTATGTATTTACATATCTTTTTCTTTCTTGCAGATGGGGTCTTGGAACGCTGCGGCTGTAATTTAGAATAGGTGGGTATAAGGTGGTGCCTTCTCTTTACATATTAGAGGATTTACTTGTCTCCTTTTCTTTGTAGATGGTGGCGTGCTGAGTACCAGTTTTGGCGATACACAGTGAATTCACAGATGATGGAAGCAGTGACGAGCAAGGAGGTTACACATGGGGAGCACGTGTAGGCAACAGTTACTGACAGAAATTGCTAAAGTGCAGAAGGCATCATGCGATGGCTTGAAAGGGGATTGAAAAGGTGATGTTTTAATAGGATGGATGTTCTTGTTACTTGAATGGGGCCTAAGGAGGGTCTGAGTAATCACCTTAGTAATGCATGTTAGAGCGCTGTGTTTAATTAGAGGGAGCTGATTATTGTGTTGGCATCGGGGGTAAGGAAGTGGTAGGTATGGGGGCCAAGGGGAAAACTGTCGAGGACGGTTTATGAGGAGTGTGGGGATCCCACAAGATGAGTAAAGTCATGACATTCATAGGAGCACAGGGACTTATTAGGCTACAGCCCTATGGCTCCTGCAAGCCAGTGAAGTTCAATCCTTGCTTTCTTGGAACCTTGGGGTGCTTGTATTCACTCATCCAGTTGTTGAACCATATGTGGGGGAAGGGCCGATGAGGTGTTGGACAGGATGCTGGAGTTTGTTCCTAATGTGTGATATCTTTGGGAGTGACAAATTTGTCCCTTGAATAGGTAGTGTTAATGTTGCATACCAGGTTAAGGTTTTACAGATTAGCACAAGGATCATTTCACTTGGGGTTTGGGTGAATTTTGTAGATAGGGTTTAGGAAGCATGGTAGGTAGGTGGCTGTATTGGGATGGTTTTAGAAACTGGGTGCATTGTTACAGGTTAGTGAGAAGGTTTAAAGGAAGCTTGGTTGCAGGATAAGGCAGCTGTAGGACAGGTCTTAATTACCTACTAGTGGTATACGTAACAAAGAAAGAGAGCTTTCGAGGGCAAAGGACAGGGACAAGCAGGTGTTACGATCATTTGGTAATGAGTGAATTGGGGGTGTTTATGGCTGGGCACATAGAGTACTTTATTGCAGAGTATAGGTGAGTTTTCAAGAAATTAGGTCAAGGTATGCTGTTTTTCCACCATCTAAGGTTAAGACATTGAAGTTTTGGAGTTAAGACTATTCCCTACGGTAATTGAGTTGTTGCACATCCAGAGCTGGGTAGTTGGTGGGCTAAGGTGATATGCTACAGGTGACAGGATCCTGGGTGTGAGACTTGATACTAGTTGTTTTGACTAGGTGTCTAATTGAATTCAAGGGGTTATAGTTTGTGGTTTTGTTGTGGTTACAGGTTGTCAATCCGTTCAGGTTGAGCCATGATTACAGCTTTGAAGGAAGCGGTCTAAAGGGTATGTATTCTCTTGGTATGGATGTTCGGTGGTACAGTGGGGTCACAGTAATTCTAATTTAGTTTCATTAGGATGTGTTTCAGTGATGGTATGGCAAGTCGGGTCTATGATGGGATTCTAAGGTGCTTTACAGATGATGGGTACACCAAATGATGTTTGGCTTGACCCTTTCCCTTTATGGGAAGTAGTGGGTTGAACAATTTTGGGTAAAAGGGAGGGGGAACAGCCTGGTCAGGCTGGTTGGCAAAGAAGAGGGATAGGCTTGACCTCTTCTGATCCCCCTCTGATGTCTGGATGTTCATTTCAAGGATCTGGGGAAAGGAAAATGAGCAGCTGGAGGAAGCTTGTTGAATAGATAAGTAACCTGAGGTAAGGATGCTGCTTATTTGGTGGAAGGTAATTTAATGAATGGTGCATGAAGTGAGATGGGATGCTGGTTCATAAGTAAAGTAACCAAGCAGAGGTATGGACACTGCTTACTGGGGCAGGGTGAGTAGGTACACTGCCCTGATTAACATTACAAGGATGTTATGCTGTGTTTAGAATCAATTATATTATGAATAGTTTAATTAATGAACTGGTGAACAAAGCTATGTTATGATGTGAGGTAATTTAATGAATGCTGTATGAAGTGAGTTGGGACGCTGCTTCATAAGTAAAGTAAGCGAGCAGAAGTTATGGACGCTGCTTACTGGGGCAGGGTGAGTAGATATGCTGCCCTGATTAACATTACAAGGATGGTGCTTCATAAGTAAAGTAAGCAAGCAGAGATTATTTGTACTTCTGCAGAGACTGTGCATATTGATTTAGCATATATCAGGTGGTTAATACTTATACTCTCATAAATATATATTTTTAAATTTTGACCATGATCTGTCTCTGACTATGCTGCTAAATGGGACTTTTATTCATACATGATTGCACTCTAGGGCACACAGTACCTGAGCAGGATAATGTCATAGAAGGCACTCATTGTGTTAAGACTTTCTTTTGGTGTGTTACAGTACTGTATATGGGTGCAGAAAATCCATATCTAGTCCTATAGATGTAGAAGCATTGCATATGTTCAGTATTTTAGAAATGGAGGCCTGTCAAATATGCATGTCCCAAGTTGTTCTCTGAAAGGTCTCTGTAGCTGATATATGCATTGGTTTCCATGTGTGTGGAAGGCCATGCAGTCCTACTAATTCTGTGTTAGGGTGATGCAGTAAAATTACTTGATCAGTGAAATTCTGGCAATCTAGTCACTAATGTTGCCATTTACATTGCCAGTGGGTGACATTAGGAAGTGGAAATGCTAAAGAATAGAGTACGCTGCTTTGTGATTACTACTGCAGCAATGATGAGATGTTGGTGTACTTTTTCCGTTTACAGCCAGGCACACACATGGAAGGAATGTTGGCAATAGAAGACTATATGCTCATCTTACATATATTTTAATAGCTTTGGCATCTATTTTACAACTGTATTCATGTCTATACATCAAAGGCAGTTTCAGTGAATGCAAATAATCCAAAAGCAGTTTGCCGAAACCACTTTCAGTGAACATTGAAGCAATGTTTTTGCAGGTGGCAAGCCCCCAAGCACCCTTCACACCACCTGGAATTATATATACCAACTCCAGGGTCGTATAACAGTAGAGAAAAATGCTATCTTCACTTTCAGGGAACAGGCTTCAGTTTCTTTGTGTTCACTGAAATCACCTTTGATGGACTGACATGCTTTCTTTACTACCTCATTTCAATTGTATATCATTCAGTCATTTGCATATATTTTCTGTTGCACATTTCAGCTCACATGGAAGTATGACTCTCGCCCCTGGATATCTGTACATTGATAGTTCTTGCACAAGTACATAGTTCATACTCCACTTCACAAATCCGGGCCAGATTCATAGCAAGGCTGAAAGGAACTATCCTCTAGAGCCATAGATACTATTCTCAGGGTATACCGGCAGTAGTAGTATTATGTTTGCTGCACCAAATTCACTATCATTATATTTTTATTGTATGAATTCTACTTTTTTATTATTAAATTTGTAAATAGTTATCTGTTTTCATTATGCATCTATTGTAAAATAGATGCCAAAGCCATTAAAATATATATAAGATGAGCAAATGATGTTTCCAGTAGTTTACATATGTTATTCACATGATATCAAGTAATAACAGTCAGATGTATTCTCTGTGTATAGAATTTCATTGCAGTTGTTGTTAACTAGCATTTCTTGTGTACTGAAAGATTTTGTGCCTAGTTCCTCAAATGTTACTTTTGTAAAAGGACATTATACAGAGGTTTAGCCTATTTAAATTAGTTGAACCGTATTGTTGGCCTAAATTGTAAGATACTGGTTGATTCATAGATGGTTTACATGGTGCATATCAACATGTTTAGCAGCTAGGAACAGTTTAGGGGAAATTCTGAGACAAAGCATAGCTGTACAAAAATCAGTATAGTACAGTATATAGTTCCTACTAATGAATGCCATGTGGCATGTAAATTAGGAACCCCATGCAAATGAGCCACATAGATTATGCAAATGGAGAAACCCAAAGGGTGGAGCAGTTCAGAAATATATAAAATGGTGGCACTGGGAGAGCAATACATACCGATTTTAATGCTGAGATTCATTGTATACATGAGAAGAGTGTGTCAGCAATAGCAGCTGCAGTAGGATAACAGCATGTGCTGTGAGCCACCATCAGAACCCGTGTGATCAATACTGCATGACGTATCATCAGCATCAATGGAGGAGGTACAGACAGTCAGGAACCAGCATCTCACAGACCGGAGTACTTGCTGGCCTTTTCCACAGACCTACTCAGACTGTATTGTCCAGAAATGGAACTACAGATGATGCATGGTATGTGAAGCCTCTATCATCATCGCTGCAGGGACCGTTCATCATTTAGAGACACGTTAAGGATATCACAAGCATCAACCTCATGAGTTGTGAACCAGGTCATTGACACATTATGCTATGTAATATGTGGAGGAGCATATCAAGACCATCAGGACAGCAGAGGACAGAACCACCACAGTCTGTGCTTTTAATGAATAGCCTGTTTCCCTAAGGTCCTGACAGCCCGAGACTGCACAGGTGTTGCTATCAAGGCCTCACCTCATCCAAAGGGCCTGAGATATATTAACTGGAAGGATTACATCTCCTTTAATGGTGACATGGTCTGTAATGTTCACAGCATTCTTTATAATGTGCCACGGTTCTCACATTTGGTACATGTCCAGATTATACCAATAGTTCCTACAAGAGGATTTCCCACAGGGTCATCTGGTTGGTAGGTGCTAGTCAGAGATTTAAAATGAAAGCAGGGTGAATGCCACATATCATACTGTCTGTAGTGCATTACAAGCAATGCAAGACATGCCCTAGAGCCATGGCTGATGACTCCAATTACAGCCCCAGACTATACAGAAAATTGCATAGTCTAAGTGGAAACATGATACATAGAGGAGCATGTATTTGGACTACCAAAGGGATGCTTTCAATGTCTAGATGCTGCTGGAGAGATCATTCAGTATAGTATACATAGCAAGGGGATCTATGGCTGAATGTCAAAAACACAAAGGTTCAAAACACTAAATGTCAAACCTCAAAATATCAGAAAAGGAAAAAGAAAAAAAAGAAAAACATGCATTTACACAGGGTGGCAAGCTCCCTGACCCTCTACACCCCCTGCAACATATATGTATACCAACTCCAGGATCACACTACATTGAGGAAGGGGCAAACTCTCAATCCCCACAAATACCAGAAAATGGCATAAAAGCCAGGATGATGTTCCAAACATTCAACCAAAGAATGTTTGATATTTTGAACATTTGATCAAAAGGTAGAAACCTATAGCAAGATATTTGTTGTTTGTGCACCATGCTCTATAACATGGTATAGTGCAAAAAAATAGAGCAACGTGTTATCATCATTGCAAGATGTTCCACATTACTTCTAACAGCAGTCAAAGAGCATGGTGAAGAGTTAAGGGGGGGACATGCAATAACAATACAACAGCTGAGGCAAAGGATGGTGCAACACTTTGCAGCACTGTTAGAGAGTTGGCATATATTCCTCATCTTAGGTCCATATAATGCTAACACAGACTAAAAAGATGCATGCAGTATCACATCCAGGTTATGCGGATCAGTACATATCAGACGTCACTATACTCACACAGGTTGTGGAGGGGGTAGAGCACAGGCATCTTTATTTCCATGGTGAGGAGAGAGATAGTTGCAGGTGACTGCAACACTATAATATGGTTTAGGGTTATAGGGGTGTACACTGTAATCACATATTCTGAGAAGATATTAGGAATCAGGGGTTGCATTGTCTAGTGGTGGGGCTGTATTGTCATGATCTGATAATTGCTAGTGGCCACTGTGTTAGTTTGTTCTGTCATAGCTCAATCAAGTCTGTGGAATAGAAGGCATCAGAAATGCAGGACTGTGCATGTGTACCCTAGTATGGTGTCTTATGAGGCAAAAAAGATGAATTGCATCACCTATAATTTGGATGATGCCTATAATTGTGTATTCAGGTCAACTTGGAAATGGTAGAACTTCAGGACTGTGCATGAACAGCCAGGTGAATCATCCTAGATGTTCAGCTATACAGTGGCACCATCTACAACCTGGATGATTCCTTATGACTGGTGGAGAAAAGCCATATGTTCACAAGTGACAATGATGCTGTTTAATCAACAGTCTATGCTGTGCGACATCAGATGGACTGACCCCCAACAACCTCACATCCAGACACTTCCACGGCCACTAACCATATGTCCAGCAAACTGGATTGCAATTGCAATGAGTCTCATGTGAGAACCTATGAATGCAAAATTTACCACCAATGACCTCAGCTGCATTGCATACTCCCTGTTCCTGTATTCTATGTCACTGAGAAGTTTGTGCACATCTTCCCACAAGTAAAAGAGCACAATTATTATTCCCACAATGTTGTAGGTAACAGAAATCTACAATTAAGTTGCTGATCTGCATATCCACTAGTTAATTCTAAATATCATAACCATATCAGGAAAAGTCCTTCAGTCATGGTCATCACACCTCCTTGCATCTTTCTCCTGTCATGACTGCATGCATCTTAGAGAAGGTGCTCATTTCAGATGATGTGGAGATGGGGAACAAAAGCAGATCTTGTGAGGGGTAGGGATGGGGAACAAAGATGGCGCCTGTGAGGGATTGTCAGGTAGAGGATGTCAGTCGTGAACTAGTAAAGATGTTTTTTCAGCCTGAAATCTACATGGGTCCCTATAATGGTGGATTTAGGTCACCCCTCCCCATTGTGTTGCAAGCAGTGCCACTGTGTCATTGGACTGTGCTATCAGCATGTTACCATCAACAGCCACACATACCCGCTGATACCAGCCATATGTTTTGTTGTGATGGACCCGCTACTATTGGAACTTATGAAAGCATAAACACACATGATATCATCACTAGTCTACAGACAAATGCCTCTGTAACCCCCTGTGACATGCATAGTGCTAAACACAAAACTACCACTTCAGCATATTTTAGCAGATATGTCTTGTTGTGCAGGATGTTTTTTTGTAGGCCAGAGGTTTGAAAGCGCCATGGCATGTGCTATAATAAAGTGTAATAGGCATTACAAACCTGGTGCTTCCTCATACATGCCACCGCTGAGTATTTCAGGCCTCTATTCCTGGCCACTGGGCAACAACAAAACTCCTCAACCACAGGGTTGTTACACCCCTATAGTGCACCTGTCTGCTGCAATGTAAAATGCCTTTTCCTTTGGAGATAATATAATATCACTAACACTTTGTGGCATCTGTTTAATTGAAACACATTATATCCATGCGTAGTATTCACTTCCTGCACCAGTCTCTGGCAATTCAGATGCCAACAATGTTTGCCTACAACACATTTGCCATTTTGGCATATGCCAATTTGCAGAGGACCTGCAGTAGCACTTCATTCTCCTGGCTAGTGAATTTTTCAAAGTCTACCTCAGAAAGTCATGTCAGTAGCTGTACACCTACCTAAATGCAAAACATGTCAGCCGGTGAGTATGTATGCTAAACAAAGTGCATAACATTAAGCATGCACATTGGTATGGTGACTAGATCTCCCCACATATGAATTTAGTTAACAGTTCCATTTACTTCTCTGCACAACCTTATTCACCTATTCATGTACTGTAATAATGTTTCTACATATGATGCCAAAATCTCATACTCCTTGCACCATGCAATTCCTAAAACAGTTTGCTATTTTCAGAGATGGATACCACCCCAACCACATGCAAATGGGAATGCACCATGCCAATGTCATCAGGTAACGTTATATATACACACACTACAATATGTACCCCACTGTACATGATATCCATCCTAGGCTTTATCATTGTTTCTCAGGGGCTTTAGCAGACACTGCATCCCCCTTTAGCTCTGGGAACATCCATGTGTCCCATGGCTTAATTCAAATTCTTCTATTTTGAAGTTATATGATTGTAAGCAGTGCTACGCATAATGGCACTGGCAACTGGAACATGCTATGAACAGCCAGCCAGTGTGGCAATTATGCTAACAAAGCCAGATATCACCACTGTCTGTGATTTGCTGCTAGGGTGTAATGCACTAATAACAATACATAGAGGCACGAGACATGCATTTAACACTGAGCATGAAGCTCATGACCTGTAGACTCATGCATAGGGCACAGGCACATGATTAGTATCATGGTGCACCATTATGATACATGACATGATTTGCACATGAACATGTGTGTGCTAGGGTCTACCATACCGCTCTTAAAGACATATTACTGAGTGGTCATGGCTACATGAGTAAGTGACAACAGTAGGATTCCTGCATCATATGCAAGGGAGAGTGAGATGTTTCTGTTCTCCCAGCATAAAACCTTTACAGAGCACCTGCTCTTCCTTTAAAGAAAGTAGGCGCCTATTATAAACTGGGCCAGGTGCCACTGGTACTCCTTTTACTGGGGAGCATTGCCATCATCACTATGGTGATCTGAGACATCGTCACCCTGACCTGCTCTGACCACGATAGGCAAAGGTTTAAGGTTCAAGGTCAGTGACCTAAAGATGCATTGTAAGAATTAAATTATTGGACATTCTATTGTTTTGTATGACTGCATGTTTTACATGCTTGCTTTATGTTATGCACTTTGTTTTGCAAGTGGAGAGAGAACTTGGACAGATGCCAAGAAAGGCAGGAGCTTCTCTCTCAAAATCAGAATGTGTATATGATATCTGTAGCACTCCAGGGTACAACTGTACATGTGTTTGTAGTATATGCATGAGGTAATTATATTCCCATTGTGTCATCCTTCTGCAGGTCTAGTTAGGGAAGAGAAGGAGGAGAAAAGACCATGGCTTCCTATGTCTCTGCTGGCTACTACCTTTGGCAATGGGTATCCAGTGACCACAAATTCTGCTTCTCCGCAGAAGGAGGATGATGTACACCCTGCTACAGATATTCTGGAAAGGTCACTGATGTCCTTGTGCCAACATCTCAGGTGAGTGCAGTTTCCCTCACTTATGAGTACTGTTGAATAGATAGCAAGTAAGGGAAAAAACAGGGAGAGTTTTTAAATACTGTCCAAATTTAAACAAGTTACTTCCTCACTAACCTCTGTAAACTTCAGTGGACATAGGACGACAGATATTCAGGGACCGAAGGAATGTCCCTTCCCTTATACCTGACTGTCACAGCAATTAAGAGGTGTGTACCATTTGTTATACAACATTGAAAGCACTGTTACAGTTTTGTCTGGCATTGCAGTAGTGCATAACAAGATATTTTTTTCAATTTTGGAGCATAATCACTGCACTCCATGTTCAAAATATGTTTCAGTTTTTTTAACCTAAATTTGTCTCTGAGAATATACAGTTTATGAATTGTTTCAATGAAAATGAGAACAAATTCTGGAATTAGATAGCTCCCTTCTATTCTATTCTATTCTATTTGCATTTGTGTACTGGGAAAGTCCAATTGGACTCAAGTCCCTTTTCAGTAAAGGTCCACAGACAAAAGCTCCACAATGAATGATAACAGAACAGAAAATTTCTCTACAAGAAGTGCATTTTTCAAGGTTGACTCAGAAACTCAGAATGACCTGGTCAGTGAAACACATTCTGCAACTGGCTCCTAAGGGAAGAGGACACAGCTAAAGTATGAAGATTGCGAGAAACTCATCACCTTAACTGAATTAAACTGCCAGACTGACATGAATCTAATCTGTGCCATTACAATTATTTGACTAAATAATATAGCTGAGCTCTAACAGAAACATGCAAAATGTTCTTAAGAGGGAAAGAGAGAGGGAAAATACATTAATTTCAGTCACAGTAAAAATCTCAGCAATCTTTTTTTTTTTTTTTTAACTTGAAACTGAGTTGTCTTAAAGCTCCTGTACTGAGCAGATACGACTTGCAATGAAATCTTCCCGCTGAATACTGGCAGCACTATTTTCACTTGATCTTCTAAAGACTTTGCAGGACTTATCCTGGTGGATTTTATATATCAGATTATTTCTTGTAGTTTTACTTAATGCCGTAAACATCATGCTATTTTTTTTAAATACTGAGCTGATACTGGAGATATGCATCAGTCAACAACTGAGCTCTAAACCAAAGCTGCTGTTGGAGAAACATAAGTACTTGGCAGATCAAGTGCTATTCAGTATTTGTGTTTCTTGAGCATCTAAGAGTGCCATCTGCTTATAAATCACTGTGTTGACTGTGCTTGCATGCAAGTAATCACTTGTTGTTGTTGTTGTGTCTTTTGGCTTTTCCTGGTTAGGGGTCGCCACAGTGGAACTCCGGTCCGCTAATGATTGGCAGTAGATTTTTACGTGCCGAGTTGCCGGCCCTGACCAACAACCTTCAACGAAGGTACGCCCATTCACGCATGTCTCCACACAGAAGACGCTCTAGCTGAGAATCGAACAGGACAACACCTTACTGTAAGGCGACAACGCTAGCGCAGCACCACCACCGCAGTCTGCATGCAAGTCTTCTTAACAACACTTTGGCAGTCAGGTGAAAGTATTACAGAAGGACAGCGGAAGACCAATGGCAGTGACAGTTGTAATTGTGATTTGACTATTAGTCCATCAAAATACATCACTGTCATGCATTTCCTTTTAAATTTATCTAATCTCAGCATACCTCTCAACCTTTCAGTGCAAGAAATCTGGACAAAGAACAAAATAATGGGGAGAGAGAGACCCCAAAATAGGGACACACTTTAAATATTGCTCTTAAAAGCTTAGAAAGTTGCTATAATAAATGTTTTGGCATTATCATGCATTTTCTGGTCTGAAACACAAATGTCTGTCATTATTTAGTGATGGTTCTTAATGATTTGCCAGATGAGGAATAGACCAAAAATAGGAAGCAAAAATCTAGACATTCTACAAAAATCTGGACAGTTGAAAGGTTTGAATCTCATTTCCAAAGCATTTGAAAATGAAATGAAAACAGCGTTTTTTCCCACTATTAAGGCCTATTCATAGTATTCTCTTAGACCTTCAATCTCTTAAGGTGACATCATGTCACCCTTATTATGTAAAGAGAAAAAAATAACCATTTTATGTTCCTGCAATATTAAGTTTAAATCGGTATACAGACAGTTCTTGCTAGCGAAATGCAACAAGCAAAAGACCATCTCCCTTTTCTTGAAAGACATCACTTCAGGAATATATTGCACACATAATGATTCATTTTGTAAAAGGAAACTGTAGTCATTGTATTATTAAAACCACAAGATGTCTAAATGACTCTGTTCTGCATAATAATGTTTTTTTTTTTTTTTTATCTAGCATGTGGTGCCATCGTATATAAACCATTGTCAGATTCTTTCTGTTACTTGACTTTGGCCATGCAGAAAATTATTTTGCTAAAACAAATACAACACTGACAAACTTTTTACATTTCCAATTGTATGAAATACATTGTCATCTATGAAGATCATGGCAGTACAAATGGTTGCTGAACATTAATCCTTGAAGAAAGATTTTTCAGTATCTGTTCAAATACAGTGTTTGTTATCTATGAAATCAAAAAAGGGTAACTTTTCTATAGCCATTCCCCATCCTTATTGGCAGTGGCAGCTACGTAAGTGTAACTACATAACAGTAGGAAGAACTAATGGTAGTCTGATACATGAGGAATGCTGTGAGAAAGCACCTCACATAAAGTATAGTTTTTTCAATTTTTCTTTTTCCATTTTTGGGAATCAGATCGCTGTGTTTTTGATTTTTTTTTAAGCAAGTTTTCTTCTTCAAGTTCTGCATTAATGAATGTTAGTTTGAAATGCTGATGTATCTCTGAATATTCACTTATGATAAAGCACATTATAACAACAGTTGGACATTTGTTTTAATTATTTTAAATATATTAACCTTTTTACCTCCAATTTTCTGAATAAGCTTTTTATTCTCCAGAGTTCTAGTTCCTGATTTCTCTAAGAACATACCAGTTTTCTTTTTGTTCAGATTTTTTTCACATGATAGCAAACATAAAATGTTTCTACTGTTGGAGATTACTCAGACTGCCTTAAACATTTCAGTGAGGTTTTTTTTTTGTGATATTGAGTTCAGCAATAAAGAAATAATACACAATTAAACAGTATTTGACTAAGTGTGCATTATCAAACTGCAGTGATACACTTTGGCTAACCATGCAATTTATGGTATAAAAGAAAAGTTACCATATGTAATGGAGCCCTTCTTCCTAGAGTAGAATAGGGACTCCCTATAATTGCCATGGTTTCTAGAAGGAATTGTTCCTCCTTACAAAACAACTTGTAATAATACTTGCAGATTTATTCCCCTTTTCTTCAAATGTAACACCACTGTGACATACCTGCCTAAGTAAAAAGGTGTCCACTTCAACAAAGACTAATGCTACTGTCTTATAAACTGCTCAGGCTAACTCCTTCTTTGGTAGTAATCTTATCTTAAGAACCATCTTGTATGACTCTAGAGCCCAAACTCCCCCATCCCCAAACTTCTATCAGTTCAAATTAGACTTCACACTACAGACCACTCCATCTCTGGACTCAGAATCTATGAATACTTGGTTAGGAAGGTTAATGCAAATAACTCCCTCCAGAAGTTCAAACTCAAATTGAAGGAATGTCTATTCAAAGAGGCACAATGCAAATTCTTCCAGAGATTAACATTACATATAGACCTACCAGATGCCTCCTGCTCATATTGTGACTTCCTGTTCTCCACCAAATACCTCAGATGATCCGAATAGCACTGCTCCCACTCAGCTGAATCTGTTACCCTCATATCATTCTACCTCTGCTTATTTTTCTCCTCCTTTCTATCTCTGCCCCATCCACACTTCATTACTATCTCTGTTATCCTCCATACCACTCACCACTCTTTACCATTCTACCTCTGCTTATTTTTCTCCTCCTTTCTATCTCTGCCCCATCCACACTTCATTACTATCTCTGTTATCCTCCACACCACTCACCACTCTTTACCACATTACCATCTTAACTCCACCTAACTCTCATCTCTTCCTCCCAGCCCTCTTCACATGGTCAGAGGCTGTGCATGCATTCCGTCAAAAAATATTTTATATTAATTCTGGCTGCTTTACTTAAAACATACAATACATCTCCAGCAGAGTTTTTCTTATTCTAAGGTCAATAACACAGAATTCAGTAGACATATAGCTACTGCTGCATGTTCTTTCTTTGAAATTCTAATGTATATAGAATTTGAAGAGTTTATGCAAACAAATATTCCAAAGATTAATGGTACATAAAAGGATGATGCACTAGTATAGCTGGCTAGAGCCCTGGCTGTCACACAGGCTACCCAAGTTTGAACAGCAACTCAGGCATATGATGGACCTAGACTCAGAGAAGAGAGAAATGACATTGCTTTGCTGTCTTCCTCTATTTGAAGTGGGCATGGTAGACTCCCTGGCAGAAACCAAAGACCTCGTAGAATCACTGGTTTAAAATGGATCGGAACAGCCATAACTTGCTACATCACCTACAGAACAAAGTTAATGCCTTTGATGACACCAGTTGCATGCTGAAACCTGGGACAGTTACAGGCATGCACATATGGTTAAGGGCCTTAAGGTGACAAAAGCCTGCAGTCTTGGATGGGTGATAGATCAAATCACCACAGCTTGATTGTTGCTTGTAGGAGCAGTGAATGGACCACAGGGAAAAATGAGTTAGCATGCACAGTAGAGAGAGAAAATCTTGATAAACATTAGGGCAGATAAGAAAAACAAAAAAGACAAATGACTTACATTTTTTTACAATTCTTTTTTCCTTTCAGTTTATGTAAATGCAAGAAAATTTCTATATACCTTGCTTAATTATACATTGATGATTTTGTAGTTGAAAAGACATTTTAAGGAGCATTTCATTTAAAGAACTGCCATTCTGCATTCAGCTGTTTGATATGCAAAAAAAAATTACAATACTTTTGTGCAAATTCCATCACCAGCCCAATTTTTCTATCACTGGAGTTTTGTTAGTGCAGTATGGCAAGGAAAATATATAGATTTACCATCTGTAACTCAAGAAGGGGTGATTGGATATTGCCCAGGTTGTTCTGTACAAGTATGGGGAAATGTTGAACTCAATTGGAGATATTGTCAAAAGTTGAAAGGTGCATTTTGAGGATGTCCTCATTCAGGAGGACATGTCTTCCTCCAAGGAACCAGTATGAGAAGCACTTTCTGGGAGTGGATCTGTACCAGCAGAAGGGGCTACTATAGTAATTAAACAGTTTCCTCTATTTGAAGCTTGTGAGAGTGAATGAAATGATGAAGCAGCCAAATATTGTTTGGAAGATTTAGATGATATTTATTTATTTTATTTATTTTACATTTGTTAACCGGGCTAGTCTAACTGGATATATTTCCATTTTCAGTAGAGGCCCGGGGAGAAAAGCTCCAGTAGTAAACAATTTGATTATAAATTTGAAATACAATACAAACGATGCAAATCATAGTTGATACATAGTAAATGAAAGTAGTTCAATAAAAAATACAAGAAGCAGTGAATAAAAAATGGAGATAAAAGATGGTATTTACACTAATATAATAAAAGTGACAAAAGGGTATGATAAAATTATGAAAATAAGAATGTTTTGTGATAATCAACAGGATAGATTCCATCAGTATGTTCCATTGTGTTCACCAGTTCCTGTTCTGCTTCAAAAAGTATGCATTAGAGTTTGGAATATATAGTAGGAGGTGGAAATAATATTAGCAAAACCAGAAGGTTGGTCAGGGTTACTGCAGGGGCATAACCAGTGTGTTTTAAGGTGTCTTTTGAGGTTTTGTTTAAAGAGAGGCAAGGAAGAAAGTGACGTTAGTTCATTGAGGAGTAGGTTCCAGTTTTTTCCCACTGTGTTAGAAAACAGGGAAACACCAGCCGTGTTGTTAGTCTTGGTTATGCTAGCTAGAAGTTTGCTAGAAGAGCGTAGGGAGTTTAGATTTTTATAGGGGATTATGAGATTAGATAGTATAAGAGTGCTGTTAGGTTGATAAAATATCTTGTGGGCAATGGTTAGTTGGGAGATATTCAGATGGTTTTGAAGTTCAAGCCAGCCTAGCTGCATTAGATTTAAACAGTGGTGAGTTCTAAAGAGATTGCCAGTGGCAAATCTGGCGATACTGTTGTAGGCATGAGCTAGTTTGACAAGGTTATGTTTTTTGAGGTTAGTGTATATGGGACAGGCATGTAGAAGAGTTGAAATTAAATGGGAGTGTGCAATATTGGTTCTGGCTATTGGAGTTAGGAAAGTTTTGATTCGATATAAGGAGCCTATTTTTCTGTTGACAGTTTTTATGGTATTATTTATGTGGGTATCAAACGTAAGGTTATTGTCAATAGTAATTCCTAACAACTTGGTGGTAGAGTCAGAGTATAGAGTCAGAGTATATGGTTGTGCGATTATTGGAAATGACAGAGAAATCTATAGGGGAGGACTTACTGGTGGGTGTAAAGAGAAGGAGCTTGTTTTTTTAGCACTGAGAAGGAGGCAACGTTTTGTGAACCATGTTTCAACTGTGTTGAATACATTCTGAGTCAGAGAATGTAGTTCAGATGGGGAGCCTGCCGAGCATATTAATGTTGAATCATCTGCATATTGAATGCAGGTGGCTTGTGGGATTGCTACATGGAGGTCGTTGATAAAAAGAGAAAAAAGAAGTGGGCCTAGAATAGAGCCTTGAGGGACTCCGAGGGTGACTGGTAGAAGGGATGATATATTATTTTCCCAGAGAACTGCTTGTTGTCTATTGGTTAGGTAGGACATGAATAATTTAATAGCCAGAGAGTCAAGGGAAAAGAATTCAAGAATGTTGATAAGAAGGGTATGGTTTACCATGTCAAAAGCTTTTGAGAGGTCAATAAAGAGTGCAGATGAGAGGTTGTTGTTATTGCGATTTCTATTTATAACATCTGTAAAGGATAACAGGGTGGTAGTGGTGCTATGTGATGGCCTAAAACCATGCTGGCACTTAGCTATTGTGTTATTTTGAGTTAAATGGTTTAAAAGTTGTTGGTGAATGCATTTTTCCATGATTTTTGCTAAGGGTGATAAAAGAGCTATTGTCCGGTAGTTAGAGTAATCATTTGAGTTACCACCTTTGTGAAGGGGGATAATATGGGAGATTTTCCAGATGTCTGGAATGATTCCTTCCTTAATGGTTTTGTTTAAGAGGATGGATATGGGATAGGAAATTACTTTGGCTGCTTTTTGGAGGTATTCAGAAGGTAGCTGGTCGGCAGAAGGAGTACAAGGCTTAAGTTTTTGAATGAGTTAAATGCTGGTAGAGTGCTGGGTATGGAGGTGGGAAGGCTTGAGTTGTCTGGAGTAAGTTGACTAGCTAGTGCTTGTATGGTTTCTGTAAAGAAGGAGTTGAAGGCATTGGCAGTTTGATGGGGGGTATCTGGGTCTGCCTGAAGTGGAGTAGGTGTACGAGAGTGCCCTTGGGAAAGGAGTTTATTGATAATAGACCAGAACTTCTGGGGGTTGTTTTGGTGATTTTGCTGTAGCTTACAGTAGTAGTTCTTTTTATCCACGAGTATTGCCTTTTTTTGTACTATTTCTTTTCTTAGTTGCTTAAAAATTTGTTGATCAGAAATATTTTTGTTAGCTCTCCACTTAGCCCAGGATTTATTCCTAAGTAAGATTTTTTGTCTAGTTTCTTTGGAAAGCCAGGGCCTTCATTCTGACCTTTTTTTTGCATTGCATGCCTGTGATAGATAGATAGAATTTTTAGAGATAATTGACAGCCTCTTCAAGTGTAGAGTTTTTTTAGGGTTTCCAGTCAGACACTGATACATACTGGTTGAAGTGTTTGTTTGGTGTATACGATTCTGTATATGGGGGGAATTGAGATATCATTTTTATGCCTAAGGATGTAGGTTAAAGTATGATCACTAACATCATCAGGTAGAGTTCCTACATTGTAAGTTTGTTTTTGTCTATTTATAAGTATCCAGTCTACGGTGCTCTCTTTTTTGATTGGTTTATTGATTCTGGTTGTAGAGGTGATAGTTTGACTGAAGCCATGAAGGTTGATATGGGAGGTAGGATAGTCAGCATTGACAGTTTTCCAATCAGTATTAAAATCATCAAGTATAATAGTTTCTTGGGGGTAAGTTGAGGACACCCAGCTTAGAATATACTCTATAGTACTGATATTATTACCTGGTGGTAGGTAGATGCAGATATATAGAGATTTGTTTTGGTTGATTTGAAATCTGGTGATAAGCACTTCTGCCTTACTATCTTGAGGTGGGTAGAATGGTAAAGTGGATATCTGAAGTCCATCTTTGAATAAGACTGCTACTCCCCCAGCCTTACTTTTTATACGGTCTTGTATCAGTACATTATACCCTTGGGGAATGATTTTGTTGTCTTTGGTCTCAGGTTTTAACCATGTTTCTGTCAGACAGAGGATGTCAAAGCTATGGGTATCTAAAAGGGCATGGAGATGGGTTGCTTTGTTATTAAGGCTGCGGATATTAAGATGTCCTATTAGGAAAGAGTTGGGGAGTATGGGCTGGGTTATTAGGTAGGTGGATTGGTAGGGCCAGGGTTAGGCTGGATGTCGCCATCTTTTAAGGAGGGTTTAATGAGTCTTAATGCAGAGTTATTAATAAAGTTGGTTAGATATTTCACTTTCTTTACTGTGGGTATATTGTATTTAATGTGGGAGAGTCTATAGTATTTAGGTAGTAGATAGCTGGGAGTTGAGTTGATGTTAATTTGACTAATAAGTAGTATAGAAGTGTGTATTGCTGTCTGTTTAGGAGAGTAGTTAAAATGGTAGTAGTATGGTTCTTCAAAGGAGGTGAGGATATAGGCATCGGTCAGGGCAGTTGATAGTATGGTTATGAGTATAGATTTGGTAATGTTAGTTTTTACTGTTAAAGGCATCTTTAGAGATTATGTATAAAAAGTTTTAGGAATTGAGTAGAGATGTAGAAAGCAAGGAGGTAATGAATGAGAAGAGTAAAGAGAGGAGAGAACAAACTGTTAGTGGCTGAAGGAAGAAGGGGTGTGGTAAGTTACAATAAGGAGTGGCTTATAGAAGTAATAGATAACTGGGATGGGTGTGGATACTTTTGTAAATAGATAGCTGAGTAGGATTGGTAAGATGAGGGAGGGGGTGTGGTAAGAGAAGTGTAAGGTTAGGACTACTGAGGTTAGGACTACTGAGGGTGGGTGGGTGGGAATTGGGGGTAGGGTAGGGGAGCAGAGTGAGCCCGCAGGGCGAATGGAGTGGAGTACAGCTGAGAGAGGCTGGGAGACAATCAGTTATACAGTGAGACTGTGTTTATAGGCTAAGAGAAGGTAAGAATCACTTTCTATAATTACTTATTAAAAGACATAAAGGGGTAAGCGTATAGAAAAGATGTATAGGAGAGAGAGGTAATAGTAAGGAGTTCTAATGCAGGAAAGTAACTAGTTTAGAAAGTTAATTAAGGAGTTTTAGAACAGGAGTAGTAAAGGACAGTCAAATAAGCTTTCTAGTGTATGTATAATAAACACTAATAGGGTTACTTCCTTTCCTATTTTTCAGAGGGTTTCAAGTTTATTAATAATAGACACTAATAAGGTTAATTCTTTACCTATCTGACAGAGGGAGGTAATTACATACAGTGAAGGTACTAGCAATGATAACAGAGGAAGGCTGCACCAAAGGGCTACAGGAGTTTGGCTAGCAGTAAGAAACAACTTTACATGCTTTGAGTTCTGCTGCCCTCTAGTGGAGTAAGAAGGGGGTTACATTTAAGCCTAAAGATAGGAGGTAAAGGAGAAAAACAAGTAGGAAAGTAGGAGATGGCCTAGGGGTAGGTCCTTGGGTGTGCTGGCCCTTACAATAGGTTCTACTTTAAGCACTCACAAAAGTTAGTTTAATACCTATAAAAACAGTAGGTTATCTCCTGCACTGTGAGGCTAAGCGAGGAGAGTCTAGGTAGTTCACGTAGGGTTTCCTGTAGGGTATGCCCTTCTGTTCTTGACTGGTTTCCTTCTACCTTGCTATGTTGCAGTAAGGGGGAGAGCCTGTAACACAGGCACAAGGCTTAAAAACTGAAAGAGAGATAGAGAAGAAGTAAAATATAAGATGGCAGCTAGGTTAAAATCAATGCAGAAGTAGGATGAGAACTGGTGAAGACAAATGCAAGTCAGTAAATGAATGGAGTGTGAGATGCAATACAGTTTAAACACACGTAGTCAAGATATGCCTTTACAAAAAAAAATTTGTTAAACTTCAAACAGTAAAAATACACATGTGGTGGTTACTAGCTAGATAACGTGTACAGGATAGCATAGCAAATATGGCATTAAGTAACATCAAACAATCTATGTTAAATGTTCAGAACACAGCATATAGTCAGCAGTTGCGATCGCTTTTCAGTGTACAGCTTTAATTTCTTTTCCATGCTGCATAAAAGGTTATAATACATCTAGACTGGCAAGATAGGGTAATAATCCTCATTTTCATAAAAAAGGTGAGGCAAGAACATACCCTCTTGCCTCACCTCATTTTAATAAAAAAGATGAGGCAAGAGGGTATGTTCTTGATACAGATGCATTAGAGGAGTATCTTAACCCCCTCCCCTGAAAGGATATGGTAAGTTGCTGGAAAGGCAACACCCTCTAATGGTTGAGCCTTGTCTCAAGAAAGGTGTTGATTCTGGAATTGTGAATCTTGTAGATCTTTTCTCTTGTAGATACGGAGATATGGGAGGAGTCATGGGAGTTGTCACTAATGTCTTCATTTGTTTTGTACACTTGAAAAATGGAAATGATCATATACTCCGAAAATGTGTTGCAGGAAGTGGAACAAAATTACATCACCCCAGAGCTTCTTCCGTGTGTCACTTAGTTCCTGAATAATGGCAGGTGTGTCTACTTTGTCAGAGTAAAGTCAAACTTACTCAATGTGAGAGAAGTATCCTAGCACATGTGGGCCTTGGATATCATCTGTTTTGTAGTTTTCATGGAAAGGATATAAAGGTGCACCCAAGGTTTCAACAGCATCTACTTTGGGAATGTATGGGCTATATCTTTACTGCAAATAATGGAACAGAGTATTGCTGAGTGTGAAACAAATGGGATGAAAGTTAGCACCACCAGAACAGAAGCTGTGGCTCTTTTCAAGAAATGGAGTTGCTGTTTGCACGTGACAGGCAGTTATGTGCCTCAGGTGGAAGAAAAGGGGTGCTATTTATGAGTTAAGCTGAAAGGGTTCTGGAGACTGGCCAGGACAGAGGTACAGAGGGAGCAGTACTGCAGGTGTACTGCTGCACTGTGATGGTAAGAGACAAAAATCTCAGTTTGTCTATCATTCTGTATACCCATCATCATCAGTGATATCGAGCTTTGTGTATAAATGAAAGCATAAATGTGTAGCTATAGGTGTCAAAAATCAGGTTCCTTTACAAGATAGCTGGAGTCATTCTCTGTGCTACAATGAACAGCTCAACAATGCAGGAAGCTCTCAGAGTGCAGCCACTGCTCCTATTGGGTGAGAAGAGACAGTAGCTAAGGCTTGGGTAACTGATGATGATGCCCTGTGAATGTCTGCCATGGGACAAGAGCCAAACATGGTGGACTGAAAGGATATCTAAGGGCAGAAACAGGACATGTTGAATACATGATATTATTCAGATTTCCTATAAATTGCTGGGATCCCATGGAATGCATTAGAGACTGAAGAGGGGGATAGGGAAGTCCAGTCTATCCTTCTTGGCTTGTTGGTTCAGTGAGTACATGACTTTGGGAATCAATGAATTAGTGAAATTTATCTAGCTGAATCAAATATACATACATGCATGCAAGTATGATAGACAGATAAATGCAAGTGGTCAGTAATTCTTAATAAGTGAAAACAACTGCAGTAATACAAAAGGATATCACATAGGAATAGCAAATATGTGATCACTCACCACATTAAAGAACCTTCAAGTGGCAACAGTAGATGACTGCTGGGCTCTCCTACATCTCTAAGAATATTCATTAAATGTCAGTGCTCCTACTGCTGAAGAAAGCATGCCCTTAATTGCTCACACTGTACTGCCACCTCACCAATTTGGGATGTTGCACCTGGCTATACAAGCCCCAGTTCAGCCTTGCTAGCACCTGAAAAACAGAAACTTAAATTTGAAACTTATTATAGGAGATGAACATTTGAGATAGATGATCAAACAACAAAATGGGGATCTTGAAATGGATGCAAATATAAACAAACTGCAAATGGCCCTTTCAAAAATCAACTGATATTATGAGTAGTTGCATTTTAAATTCAGAAGATCATCCACAGTAATCAACAGCTATAACAATCCCAGATAGGACAAAAGGAACTCCACAGGATGTAAAATCTGTATAGAGAAAAACGGATTGTTCAAAAGGCTAAATCCCACAGGTGAGTTCTAATAAAGAAAGCTCAACTCCTGGGGCAGAGTGCCAAAGTGCAGAGCTTAATAAAAGTATGCTACGGCAACCAAATTTCATTATCAAAAATGGCTGCAGTGCATGCCTGCTATAACAGAAATTGGAAACTGCATCTCACCTGGGATGGTGACCCTTGACACATTGACTATTGGCCTGCTGAGAACCTGAAAATATTGATACAATTGGCAATCGATTTGCACAGCATTTGCTTGACTAGTCCCAGTATTGCCCTTCTGGTGACAAAGCAGACAATCGTCTGATCCACATTTCTGTGCCTATATATTCTTTGCTGTTAGTAGTAAGCTGGCAGTACAAGTCCGTAATCTGAAACCAAACTAAACCACAACATACCAAGCTTAGACATCTCTCCAGTACGTCAAGCAGTCATGTGTGTTTATAGCATGCTGTCAGCGCTGGAATTTTTGGCTATAAAGAAAATTGTTACCTAATTTTATCTAAGGCCAAAAGAAACATTTGGTTAAACCTGATAGGGAACCTGTGTGTAGCTGTGTGAGTGACGGAAGTTTGTTGATCCAAACAAACTCTCCTAAGCTCAATTCTTTCAATTTCTTTCAAGTGTGATACTTTTATATTTATGCGGCCCAGCACTGAGTATTATTTTGTGATTATTTTTTTAGAATGGATTTATTTGCATATCCTCATGCACTTGTCATTTCCACAATGAGTGCAGTTGGCTAACTGAGCATTCCTATCAAATCAATAATAATATGTCATGTGAGATAATAACAGTTCAATCCTGCCAAGTAAATTTTTTTTCAGAGTTTTAAAATGTGTGGACATACTGTGAAAGTTCAGAGTATGGTGATTTCTTGCAGTGGCTGTATACCCCGACTTACTATTGTCAGACCAATGTTGCTAGAACTCAGATACTACAAATGTTAGTCACTAGTATAGTCTTGTACATTTTTCATTCATTTTGTAAAGTATGTACTTACAGTTTCTGTTTGGGTGGGCCCTGAAACTCAGTAGGCATGCACTGCTTTCCAGAAGCTCAACTTGAACAGCTGATATTTGAAGCTCAGCAGACACTAAATGTTTAACAAGAACTTGACATTGACTCTTGTCTAGCAATCCAAATCAGATTGTGTCTGTTACATTGGTAATCTACAAGAAAACTTAAAACTTTGGAATTCACAGGGGAATCACCCAGGACTGGGGCAGGACCTGACATGCTAATCATGAAATGTTTATGGTGCAGTTGAGAGATGGAGGTCCGCAAATTTGTTGTTCAAATGCACAATTACATTTTTCTTCAAAAATCTTGTTGACTTTCATTTTTCATTAAATCCCTCGGGTCAGTTCTAATGAAGAAACCTCCAATAAAAAGATGGATGACCTGCAATAAATAACTAAATAAATAAATAGATAGATAGACAGACAAATATATAAAAATCACAGGAAAACTAGCTTGACATAATTGGATGCCTGCGGTATTGCTCCATTGACCTGAGAGGTTGGTGTAACAGGAACATGACTGAAAAAAAAAAAGAAAGCAACCCTCTTCCAAGGGAAGATAAATAAGATTATTAATAATGCGACTATGGAAATAGCAGAGGAAGCTTTATCAGTGCAGAATAACTTTGTAAATGTGTTCAGACAATATGGACATACAAAACAAGAAATAAAACATGTCAAAAATAGAAGTATTAAAATCTGGAGGTATCCACATGTTTTTTTTTCAGCCTCTCATTGGGGGTGATAATTCAGCTCTGTATCTGGAAACTCAGCAAATAGCAAGGGGTACTATATTTAACCCTCCTATATCTTCCCTGGCACAGTAAGAGAGCATTTCCTATTCTGATGATTTATTGAAGGAATGCTGTCTTGTGATGCTAAAGAGCATCTAGGCAGGTCACAAATGCAGCATAGACAAGCTGCAGTATCACCTGATCTTCTAAATGGGTGCTTATCATACTGGATACATTGGGTGTTCTGACTTCTGCTGCAAAGAGACTATAGAATGTTGGAAAATGACTGTACAAGGGTAATCAGATATTGGGGCAGACAAAATTCAAGCACTTATGGTCATGTAGGAGGAAATGGAGTTACAGAAAGCTGTTTAAATTAAAGAGATTGTAGAACTAGCTAAGAAAAATAAGACAATAACTCAGTTAAAAGACAAATTGGAGGAAGAAAGTATTGTGTTGAGATAGAAGGCAAGAAGATCTAACATCAAAAAAGTGGCCTTATTTCCACAGAAATGTTGTCCTGTCATTTCCGCTTTGACACGCACAGATGTTGTCCTTGTTTGCTGGCTTCCCCATTTCCTTTTTTTCTATGCACTATTTTCTTCTTCATTTTAAACATCTGACATTTGCCCATATAGGTTAGTGCATTGTGGTTGCATATAACTATGACTATATTTCTTTCTGTGTCAGAGTTCATTAGTAGCATTAGTACTAAAACAAAATAATACGGGTAAACCATGCAAACACCACTAAGCCATGAAAAATTAAGTGTAAAAGAGGGGCAGAGCCTAAATGGCTAACTGATAGCAGCATCTTTTTGGAGCTCCACAAAATTATTCTAACATACAGGGAAAAATCAACTTTAACAAACTAAAACAACAGAAACCTATTTAGGAATATACAACCTATCTTTTCATCAAATTTGAAGAAAATCTACTGAAATTTTCCTGTCAAAATCATTTGAAGGTTATAACAACAGTGTGGAAATGAACAGCTCTAATAATTCCCACTCTGAAACTACACTGAAAAGGGAACTACATCTGTTGTCAGCCACTCTGCATGATCTTTCTCTGAAAATGGACAACTTCAAAGACAATCTAGAAAATCTTAGAGAGTTGTCAGAAACAAACTGATGTACTCAGAAATATTACAACAACAAAGTAAAATTTCTGACATTGAAACTTCATTATAACAAAGACGGGAGACTTAAAGAGGAGGAAAACCATAATGAATTCCTCTTACAACAAAACAACTGGCTAATAAATAAAATAGACAATCTGGAGAATTGAGAAAGGAGAACAAATATAAGGATTTTTGGTCTATCAGAGAAATCTGAGGGTGAAGATATAATTTTGTTTTTAAGCTCTTAGCTACCTGAAATGTTAGACAAGGACTATCCAGTAGCATAGAGAGGGTGCACGGAGCCATAGGTAAACCAATTCCTTCCTCATCCTCTGCTCCTCTAAGATCTATAATAGTAAAATTCCTTTCATTCCTGGATAAAGAACTCATACTTAAATCAGCATGGAGAAAAAGTCCCTTAACCTATAAAAAAAGTCAAATAAGATTCAACCATGCTATATGGGCAAATAACCATAACCTATATGGGCAAATGTCAGATGTTTAAAATGAAGAAGAAAATAGTGCATAGAAAAAAAGGAAAAGGGGAAGTTATAAAGTCCCTCCCTACTCCTGGGCGCCATTTTTAAATTGCCCGTTCCTGGCTGCTGTGCATCCCTGTGTTTCTCGGTAACTTTGATTGTGCATATTCTATATTATCGTATTTCTAACTGTATTTGTGTTTTTCAGTAATTTGGATTGTGCATATTTTATATTACTATATTTCTATTTGTATTTGTACTGCATTTCCCTTGATATGGCTATGAAGGCTTGTAATAGATGTAGCTGACGGTTACAAATACTATCCCAACTGATTCACTAGCCTCTTACAATTGATGTCATCCACTAGCTGCTACGCACCTTGTTCTGGGAGGCTAGGAAGTTTCTCTATTGTATGGTTG
The DNA here is from genome assembly GCF_019279795.1 of Protopterus annectens. Lineage (NCBI taxonomy): Eukaryota > Metazoa > Chordata > Ceratodontiformes > Protopteridae > Protopterus > Protopterus annectens. Next base: position 660,543,441 of record NC_056743.1, on the reverse strand, counting down.
AATTAGCAGGTACAGATGCTGACATTCTCCTGTTGCTAGGTTTATGGTGTTGGACAGCTGGGATATTTATCTATTGCATGGTTGACATAGCTACGATAATCCTGCTGCTACACCAGCCCCGCAATCACTACTGCTTAATTATTGCTCGGCATACTCTCCTGAAGGCTAAGGGGATTCCATGTGTTTGCTTTATTAGCGATTGGTGCGCTAGCCTCTCGCATGTGGTTTTGGCTAATCCAGTCGCTATTGTCTCCTGTTGATTGTTTGTTAGACTGGAAGGCTGAGAAGGTTCACCATTTCTTTTTGAGGGGTTTTACTGTATTTGTATTTGTAGCAATGCTAACCCAGTTTATGTGGTTAGGTCAATCCAGTCGCTGTAGTTCTCCTGTAAATAAGCATATTGTATTGGATGGTTGGGAAGGTTCACTAATTATGCTTTGCATACTCTTTTTAAAGGCTAAAGGGAAGGGATTACCATGTGTTTGTTTTATTAGCGCTTAGCCTGTTTGCGCGCTTAGCCCCACCGCATGTAGCTTTGGTTAATCCAGTCACTGTAATTTCCTGTGGATTGTTATTTGTATTGGAAGGCTGAGAAGGTCCACCAATGTATTAAGGGGTTTTATTGTGTTTGTTTTTACGCTAACAACCCAACTTGTGCAGCTTAGCTCTCGCATGTGTTTCCAGTCACTGTAGTTCTCTTGTAAATACGTTATTGTATTGTAGGGCTGGGAAAGTTTCACTGTTATATTGAGAGGTTTACCCTATGTTGTTTTAAAGTTTCACTGTTGTATTGTGAGGCTTACCTGTGTTTGTTTGTTAGCGGGTTTATTTGTTACCTGTGTTTGTTTGTTATTAGGATAATCCAGTCGCTGCAGTTCTCCTGTTAAAAGGTTTGTTGTACTGGAAGTTTGGGAAGGTTCACTATTGCACTGAGGCGTTCACCTACTCCTCCTGCACATGCTTATTTTCTTCCATTGTGCCTATTGCTGCCCACTGAACAATGTTAAATTACAATGACAGTTTTTCATGTTGTTTCCTGTGAATAACAGTGGAACTTGCCTGTTTTAGTCACACCTCCATATTTTATACAGTAGTAGTTGTTAAGTGTATTTTATCTGTAACTAACAGACTTCTACCTTTCTTCCTGCCCTCCAGCTCTCGCCCGAATCTCCCCTGTGTCTTTGCCTGGGTGGATACTGGACCTAACCAAGCTACTCCCCCTTGCTTTGTGTGCACAACCACCCTGTGCCATTTCAGCTTCCCTTGAGGAAACCGCTCCTGAGATACTCCCTAACGTTCTCAAGAAAGTATGTGTGTTTACAAAGCCTAATAACTCCTGTAATTCTACTAGCTGAAGTCATACTCTCCGTGCCAGCAGCCTAACCCCCAACTCTACCCCTCCACCTCTCCTCTTTCTTTTTTGTTGTTTGTTGCTCCCCCCCCCTTTTTTTTTCTGCCTTTTTCCCTAGTGAGTAAATAACTTCTATCTACTAGAGGATATCCCTTCGCCTTGACATAAGACTTGTTTCTGATCTTGACATTCTCTCTTTCTGACTCTTAGTTCTCACATCTCAGTCACTCACTCTTTCCCCTGACTCTTTTAATCCACTTCCCCACCATATCTCACCCATATATTACTTACCCTTCTAGAACACTGCTCTACTGATAGTTTTAGCACATCTACCTATATACCTCCATACACCACACCCACTGCTAGTCTATTCCAATCAGCAACTTACATCTAGACACACCCCTTTTTTTCTTAAAAACTAGCCCTCTTACAAACCCCTATCATCTCCTATCCTGGCCTAAACACTCCTCTTCCACACCCACACCACACCACACCCCCCACATATAGTACTACTCCCCACTACTTAATACTACATAAGAAATTCACCTGTTGCTCTATAATTAGTGTCCTCTATATACCATCCAACTCTGCTCACAACTATTATTCTGTCTATTTCCTCCAATTATGCTTGTAAAACTCTGTCTCATCTCCCTTTCTCTTTTCCTTCTCCTCTTTTCACTCCACTACATCCATCCCTCCCAACCCACTTTTTCCCTACACTTCCAACACTTCCACATAACTAAATATCAGAACTTACCTCTCCCTCAATCATACTCTATTATTTCCCCTTATCTTTATCCCTCCAACTATCTCCTTTTATTCCAATACAAACTCTTCTCCTACCATACACTTCCCATCTTTAAAGCTACTAGCAAATCCCTCCAATCTACAACAGAAGCCAATATCTTTACCTTACTATCTGCCCACATACACTTTTACTATATCATATTAGTACTCCCTTATCTGGTGATATCCACCCAAACCCAGGCCCCTCCTCTACAACAACTACAAATAAATCCTTACTTTTTACTGCATTCAATTCCCAAAGTATAGTAAATAAAGTCCCAAACCTCCATGCTTGGCTCATACACAATAAACCTGACATCCTGTCTATATCTGAAACCTGGTTAAAACCACATATAAAAGACTCTGAAATTATTCCCCCAAACTACTCCATCATTAGGAAAGACAGACCTCTCAAAAAAGGTGGTGGGGTGGCCCTCATATATTCATCCTCCCTAGCAGTCACTCCCTACAATAAACCTACTCCACACTTTAACAATGCTGAACTTCTCCTTACTCTACTACAAATAAATAACCACAAACATATTTGTCTAGCATCCGTTTATATACCCCCAGGGGACAACATCTCCACACTTGAACAAATCCTTTCTTGGATTTCTAATAACATTACCAATGAAACCATAATCATGGGAGATGTAAACATCAACTGGGCCTGCATCCAATCTCCAACAAACTCCTCAAACATTAACCTATACAATTTCTCTCAACTAATCAATTCTGTAACTCGCCCTGCAAAAAACCTCTCCACTGGAAGTACACTGGATTGGATCCTTGTCTCCCACCCTCACTATTTCTCCAACAGTGGCACCCTTCCACACTCCCTTAGTGATCACACACCCACTTTCACCAACCGACTTCCCACTATTCTTCAACAAACCCACAACTATATAACTATCCGTGACCGAAAACATTTCAACCCAACTACCTTTGTAAACTCCTTAAAAGCAATTAACTGGAACTGTCTAAAAACCCTTCCTCTAGACATAGCAGTGTCACACTTTAATACAACTTTCTTGACATTACTTGACTCTCAAGCTCCCCTAAGGACAAAGAGAATTAAGACTAAATCAGCCCCTTGGCTCTCTACACACACTCTTGCTACCATGAGACATAGGGATAAAGTCTGTACCAGAAACTCAAAACAAATCTGAATGAATATAAAATGCTTCGAAATAAAGCAAAGAAACTCACCACCTCTGATCGAAGAAACTATTTTTCTTCACTCCAAAACCAAAATAAAAATAACCCTCAGAAATTCTGGAAAGGGATCTCCAGTCTCCTTCATCCAAGTACACCAGATACTCCCACCCCTGACTCAAATGCCTCTGAATTAGATCTGGCCACCCAATTTAACTCATTTTTTATTGATTCAATTGCAAAACTCACCTCTTCTTTCTCCAGCCTCACTATGCCCTCTAACACCCCCCTACCCCTTCCACCTCAAACCCTATCCTTCATCACTTCTACTTCCTGTTCCCCATCTTCTAACTCCTCTACCACTTCCACTACTAAACATGTACTCCAAACACCTCTACCCTCCAACTCTCCCTCCCCCAACTCCACTTTCCTCTCATTCAATCCCATGTCTACATCCTCTATAAAGAAACTGCTTCTAAAATTGAAACCATGTACCAACGCCTGACAATATACCTTCCTACTTTCTTAGTGTAGCTGCTGAAACACTTGCATATCCCATCAGCATCCTAATTAACCGCTCCCTAAAAGAATGCACAGTTCCCCAAATATGGAAACAAGCATATATTATTCCTCTCCACAAAGGGGCAACAATAACAACATCAACAACTTCCCATAGCCATCCTGTCCCCCATTTCAAAAATCCTAGAAAAATGTGTCCATCTTCAACTCCTCCCTCATCTCCTAGAAAATCACCTTATAACTCCTACACAGCACGGCTTTAGACCTAACCACAGCACAATGACAGCCCTCTTCTCCTTCCTTGAAACAGTAAACAGAGCTCGTGATTCTGGCCTAATTGTCTCTACCTTATTACTAGACCTCTCCAAAGCCTTGATACCATCTCACATAGCCTGCTCATAACTAAACTCTCAGAACTTAACCTCTCTTCCTCTTCCTTGCAATGGTTCTCTAGTTACCTATCCAACCGGAAGCAAGCAGTAAGATGGAAAAACTACCTCCTCATTCCTTAGTACCCCACAGGTGTTCCACAAGGCTCCATTCTAGGTCCTGTTCTCTTCAACATATTTATAAATGACTTCCATAAATCAATCCCATTCTCTAACATCATCCAATATGCTGATGATTCAACTATCATCTGCTCCGCCACCTCTATCTCTACACTTCAAAACTAACTCAAGATGCCTTTTCTACAACAGAGCAATGGATGTTACAAAACCACCTAGCTCTTAACGCCTCCAAGACCAAGCTAATGATTTTACTCCTTCTAAAGCTACTCATCTCAATCTGAACACTTTTTCTATCACTAGCCAAAATAACTCTCCTAGAATTGGTGACAGAGACCAAGCTACTTGGGGTACAAATAGACAACCAACTTAAATTTACCTCTCATCTACAAAAACATCAAAACCCATCAAAACTTGGTATGCTTTATAGACAAATTACCTCTGCTACTAAAATAACACTACTTCATCCTTCCTTATCCCTCCCTTCTCTATGGTGCCCCACTCCTAACTAATCTGCAATCCTCCCTCAAAAAACAACTTTCCTCTTGTTACAACAAAATTGCAAAATTTGCCACCAGCCACAAGTCTTCCACCCACCACTGTTTCTCCCTCCAGATACTAAAATGGCTAGAACTTCCCAATCAACTCACTTATACTCAGCTAACTCTAGCCCACAAACTTATTCTCTACCCTCCCTCTGTCCTTCCCTTTCTTCCACATTTGACATGCATCTTCCCAATAGAGTATTGAGATCAAACAATCAAAACCTACTCAAAGTCCATAAACTTACATATCCCCCAGGCAAAAACCTTCTATCCTTCAACCTAGCTCGCATCTGGAACTCCCTTCCTTCACTCATCCGCACCACCTCTAATCACTCAGCTTTCAAAAAATCTCTCTATACACACCTAGCATCTCAGTGGGAATGCTCCTGCTCCCACCCTACATAACCTACTCTTGTCCTTCTCACATCCGCCATTGCTCTGCGTCATCTTATTCTACCCAGATTCTACAGAAGTTATTAGATAAGCCCCTAGGTTCTCTTCTTCCTCCACTTCATCATGCCACTGAACCTCCTCTTCCTTTCCAGTAACTAATTTTTCCAAACTACTCTGTATTAAATGGATATTTCTGAGCTAATAAATATAATTACTATGTACGTTCTGCACATTGTATTTAGCTGTTACATTTTTTTGCTTTCTTTCTTTTTACCTATTGTTAAACTTGAAATGTTTGTGTGAATATATGTTTGTAAGAATGTTACATGTATTTTTGGAGCTTTTCTCCCCAGGACTCCATTGAAAACGGGTTCCTTGTGGCCCAATGGACTATCCTGGTAAACCAACTGCAATAAATAAATAAATAAATAAATACGATTTGACAATGACTATTCCTCCAGGGTACTGGAACTGTGGAAAAAAACTTGGCCACTTGTGAAACTCCTTAAACAAAATAAAGTAAAAGCACAACGTGTCTTCCCAGCCAAAATCAGAATCTTTTATGTGAATGACCTAAGAATTTTCAACAACTTCGAGGAAGCATCTTCTTTCATCAAGAATAGCAACATAATCACAATACTGGATGATATGGAATGGTCAGCATCCACATCCTTAAAAAGATCATCCAGAAAGAATACATGGCCTGACATGAAAAAGAAAATACAAAAAAACTAATCTTAATAACATAGCTTCATCCAATTCTCTCAAAGAATCTACAAAAAATAATGCACACAACCTCAGAGCAAAGTATGTACTTTTATTTTTTTCCTTTTTCTCAATATTTTAATTTACTTAATTTTCATACTTGTCTGTTATTCTCAAATATAGTCCTTATCACTCATAACAATTCTAGAAATTGAACTTGAACTAAAGATGTAGAACTCATGTTGTTTATTACTAGTTTAACATATGCATATAAACTCACCAGAGAACAAGTTGGTATATAAACAACTATTTAGATGAGATTCTGTTTCTGTCGCTGTGTTAATTAATTTTCAGCATAACAGCTTAATGGTTATACTTTACTAGACTTGATTTGAGTCCTAATATAATACATAGAGGTAAATGTTTCACAAAAGGGTTAAAATAGCATCTTCTAACATTTATTTATTTTTCTTCATTTATTTAACAAATGTAAGCTTGTTCCTGTATGAAAGAAGGGAAAATGCTATTTTAGATACAATTGCAGTACATATAATGTCTTCTTATTTCCATACAATCAATTTAAAATTCTCCAAGTAATATCATTCATTTAGTCATAATAACAAAATGAGCACCAAATTCCATAAACAATACTCTGTGAATATTTTTGATAAGGCAGTAACCGTGAGCCTCCTTATGTTCTATTCACTTGCTTTGACTGCTTCTCATACTATACAGCTGCAAGCAATCTGTACATTAATGTTTCTTCATATAAAATTTCTAGGAAGTGAGTCAGTAATCTACATATTTAAAACAATCATTTATACTTTGACTCTTCCTGACTAGCAAAAAAGTTAAAGTTCTCTTTTTTTAACATTAACACTGATGGTATTCTCAAGCACTTTAACACAACTAATGTAAGAAAGGGAAAAAAGAGATAAGTAACAAAATCCAAATGAAGTTCAATACACACCCATAACCATGGACTTTGAAATGTTCATGACTGTTTCCTGGACATGTCAGTTGATCAGTTGTACTTAAAGCAGATAGTGGAATCTATTACCAGTAGTGGATTGCTAGAATAGAAAAAGGAATTGTTACCATCTACATTAACCATCAGCTACTCATATTATCTATTGTCCTTCCACATCTTACGCTAAGCTCTGCATTATCCAAGCTGTCATAGAAAGTTACTTCACCAAATTACAATTAGCTATTGTTGGAAGGTGTTACATCAAGGCCATAGGTTCTATACTTAATTTTGATTTTGTGAGATCATTAAGTCAATTTCAAGTTAGAAAAATCCACTGGGGATGGCTTGGGACACTTAGAGTAGATGCACTACTGTGATCGTGCTTGACATGAGCTTCCCTGCTGACTCCTTGTTACTGATGGTGGTTGTTTTTTTGCTATGTGCCCTGATTTTTGAATTCTGAGGAATGAGGCTTGATGATAGTAGTTTAGTAGAGGAACTCTAGTTTTAAAAGGTTGGATTGGCATACATTGTATTGGAGTGATGCTGACGAGACATCTCTCCTCGCGAAGTGTTTTTAACACCTGTGGACTCTTGATGTCATGGTAATGAATAAATGACTGTGAGTTTATTATTTAAATTTGAACAGTTACCATTTTTTGTCTGCTTGATTTGCACTGTTAAATGTGTTTAGTACATCAATCCCAGCTCGTACATTAATCTCAAACAGGATGTCATAAGTGACATAATGCAGGGCGGCATTTACAAAAGCAAGCATTCTGTCCTGGGCGAAGTGATCCAATGGGAACGTTCTCATAAAGCACATTATGTATTGTTTATTTTAATTAAGAAAACTCATTTCCATGGCAAATCCTACCTAGTTTTATTAAGCTTCTATGATGCACATACCCTAAGAAAAAATGTTACTAAGCATTTTTTTCTTGCATGCAACTAAACACCAATCTAAAGGGACAGTTATCTCTACTGCATATTGGTAATGTTCTAGTAGAGATTATTAAAAGTTCTAATTCTTCTGATCACATTCTATAGTTAATTATATATATATATATATATATATATATATATATCGCGGGAAAACTCACTTATTAATGAATACTCCAACACAGGCTGGAACAAGCTTTGCACAGCAAAAATGAATCTGTGGAATGTAAGAAATGCAGAATGAGTTTATTCGGTTTACTATTAGAATGTCAAAGCGAACTCCGTCGACTGTACTGTTGTCGAACATGGAAGTTCGAAAATGGTAATATTGAAGACCAAAAACCAACCTAGGAATGGGTTTTAACATAGGTCGAGATAGGGGAGAGGTTTGTAGTTCGAAATAACACTGAACACCTATCTCGACCCATGTTAAAACCATTCCTAGGTTGGTTTTTGGTCTTCAATATTACCGTTTTTGAACTTCCGTGTTCGACAACAGCACAGTTGACGGAGTTTGCTTCGACATTCTACTAGTAAACCATTTATTCAATGGGAATAGTTAATGTGAACAATTGTAGGGTTACTGTATTAAATACCTATTAAAGAATAAGTTTTTTTCTAAGAATATGTAAATAATCAATATCATAAACTAAATTTCTTTCCACTATAAATACTTAAAAAGCAATATCAGTTTGTCTCTGTATAATTACCAATGATTTAGAAGCACACACAAAATGGGAAAGAAAAGAGAAGGATGCAGGAAGCAGCAAAATGAAACTGGTCATATGAACTGTTTTTGTTTACTCTCATATCATTGCATTAATAACTTGCATCAGTATGCTGAGATAGGAAGGGGGGGAGAGGGAAAATAAAACAAAAACAAAACGTCTAGCACTCTTTATTGAAATTAAATATCTTGTTACTCTTTGATACTTTCTGGTATTTTAGTCCTTGAGACAGTTCATTTAGATGAGAGATTACTTTTGAGATTCTACACTTTGTACGGATTTTCATTTATTTATTATTCTTATTTTAGATATGTATTATACAAAAACTGAAGAAATACTTATATTTTTATACAATGTATTTAACCACACAAAAATTAAACCCATTATTTATATATGGTTATATGACTGTATGGATACTGAATTTAATCTTAAATATTTGTTAATATTTTGTAACATTTTCCGATGGTTATTGATTTTGGTTGCAAATAAGCATCATTACAACACTTCTTTCGCCAGTGTAATTCTTATAGGTAATATGATATTGTCTAATGGCTTATGGAAACATTTTTAAATTGTATAATTTAAATCTGAAATAATAGAGTAGTTGCTCAATACTTTTACACTCACAACTCAGAAATATTTTTAATGAGTGTGAGAGATATTGCAATCTACAACTTACAGTGTATTCATATATTCTGATGCTAGATAATTTTAGTTTCACTAGATAATAATTCAATAAATATCTATTACTTTTCCTTTTATTTTTGATATAACTCAACATCTCTAGTGAATCTAAATGGAGCCCAGAAGAAGGATATATTTTGCTTTTCATTTTGAGGTTAGATGTGGGACATAATCTGATAGAACAAATCTTGTCTATCAGATTAGGAGTGTATAACCCTTCATGTTTGTTAGGGGTTATTACAAAATATTTGACTATTTGGTTTTGTAATTTTGGCTCCATTCTTTTCTTCCATACCTATTTTTTGGCCTGGATACAGTTTCAAACTTTACATTTTACTAGAAGAAATCATTCTGATTTTAATGCATAGAATAAACAACAAATGTATCCATTCCTAGGATAATAAGGGTAAACTGAACAGGATACAATTACAAACTTAATCTAGCAACATGGAATTAACAATACTTTTGCTAAATGCCAATGGTTTGAATAATCCCAGGAAAAGATCAAGTTTACTAAAATACTTAAAACTAAAAGTTCAAGTGCTATTTCTTCAAGAGTCTTATTTTAAAACAAATGACAAATACATATGGAAACCAAATGAATATTCAATATTATCTCATTCCTCCTCCCAAAAAAAAAAAAAAAAAAAAAAAAACAGAGGAGCAATGATACTTTGGGAAAAAATCACTAATCCCCAAGTCATTTATAATTATGAAGATAAAGAAGGACTTATAGCTATAGCAATAATAAAATTTAACAATAGAATTAGGACAGTAGTAAGCTTATATTGGCTTCCAGGTATAGGTGTAGGTACAGTTAAAAACATATAAATCTCATTAATAAAGTATACAAGGGATATTTAATAGTAGGTGGAGACTTAAACTGTATCTTAGATAACTCTGAAACCACAAACAAAAGCAACCTTCATCTTATTCCCATAGCAAAAACTCTTAAAAATGGTCAGATAACCTAAAACTAATAGATACATGTCACAAAGAAAGACTCTAACTCACTTTTATTTTCACATCAGGATCACAGATACAACACTCAAACAAGAAAAGACAAAAATTTTATTTCCCAAGAATTAAACACTAAATAAGCAACTTTGCCATAATTCCATTACCCTTATCAGATCATAACTCACTTATTCTTAAATTGCAAGTAAATTACAAAGAGTTTAACATATATGACAAGAATTCCAGCTTACATTACAAAACTTAGAGAGTTCAAAACATGGCTAGACTCAGAATTCCAATTATATCTAGATACTAACTATACTGAGGAAACAAATATTGTAATAGTATGGGACACAATGAAAGCTTATATCTATGGCAATATTTTGAATTGGTTCAAAAATCAAAACAATGGGAATCTGAATTGCACAATATTCAGGAACAAATTATAAAAATCAAAAATGAGCATTTGACAACTTTATCCAATAACAAAAAGGAACTAGAAGAGTTAAATAAAAAATATAATGAAATTCTAATTCATAAGATTAATCTAGCATTAGAAAAATTAAAACTGAATTCATATGCTACTACTTCTAAACATATACACAACTTAGCAATGAAACTTAAAAGACAAACTAGAGAGAATAACATCATAAATATTTTTCATGAAGGTATCAGATATAAGTGATATTCTAGACGCCTTTAAATTTCATTATACCGAACAAAATACAACAGGTAAATTATATAACAATTCTTCCTGTGTAGAACCAGATCTTCCTATAATCTAAACTAAAATTTGATATTCTAAAACAAATATCTTATAAGGAAGTAATTGAAAAATCAAGGAAAGTAAATTCAACAAAACTCCAGGAATTGATGGAATAACAAACGGACTGTATAAGATATTTCCAAATTCAATGTTATCAATATCTCACAAAACTCTAATTGAAGTACAAACTCAAAATAAAATTCCCCCCTCATGGAGATTCTCATTAATCACCCCAATATTAAAGGAAAATAAAGAAACCAAACAATGTATTTCTTATAGACCAATTTTAGTGCTCAATAATGATTATAACATTTTTATGTCCATTTTAGTTAATAGAATTAAAAAAATCCCTGACTCATATCATAATGAATATCAAACAGGTTTTATCTATATAACAGACATATTTATGATAATATTCAAAGAATACTAACTCTCATCTTCTTCTTCTTTCAGCTTTTCCTGGTTAGAGGTCACCACAGCGGATCATCTGTCTGCTCATGATTGGCAGTGGAGTTTTACGGTATCGAGTTGGCAGCCCGGCGCCCAACCTTCCACAAAAGGCACACACACGCACACACTCATGCCTAGGGCCAATTTTAGAGTGTCCAATCCACCTACTGCATGTCTTTGGGATGTGGGAGGAAACCGGAGCACCCGGAGGAAACCCACGCGACCACAGGGAGGACATGCAGACTCCGCACAGAAGGCACCCCAGCTGAGAATCGAACTGGAGAACCTCTTGCTGTGAGGTGGCAATGCTAACCACTGCACCACCATGGCTGCCCAAAGAATACTAACTCTTATAGATATTATAAACAGAGACAAACAAGAAGCTCTTATAGTAACACTAGATATTGAAAAAGCCTTTGACACATTAAAATGGGATTACTTATACAAGGCCCTAGAACTTTTGACTTCCCCTCACCCTTTATCACATTGATAAAAAATATATACAAAGATAACCTTGCATGTTCCTGTCCCAGAGACTTCCCATACTCTGGAACAAACTACCTATCTATATCAAACAAAGCTCCTCATTAATACTCTTCAAGAAAAATCTTGATGATTAGATGGAGATAGGAAATTCACCCCGGGGATTACTTCTGTGGCTCTGCTCGACAGTGGCACTGGAAAATAATTTTCTTGGGTGGCAAAAGCCAGGGTACCTTTTGGCTAGGCTTATATAGGCCCTAGGGCCAACAGCCTAGTACCTACCTATGAACCTATGAACCTATATGTAAAACTTGGACCATTCACATCAGAAGTTATAGTGATAAGCAAAGGCAAAAAACAGGGTTGTTCAATGTCCCCAATCTTATTTGCATTAGCTATGGAACTATTTGCTTCCTCAATATGTAGTAACTATAAAAAAAAGCCATAGACATCTATGATCAATTCAATACTAAGATTATGTTATTTGCAGATGATGTACTTCTCACCTTATCTGTTTCAAAAGATTATCTTAAAGAACTAGACACACAAGTTGAGAAATTCTATACAATCTCAGGTTTTCATTTCAACAAAGCAAAATCTGACTACATGATTCTGAACAAAAATAATTATTTTTGTCAAACTCTAATTATATAATAGGTAAACAAGTCTCCACCATCAATTATCTAGGCATTACCCTATGTGAAAATATAGAGAAAACACTAACTACAAATTATGAAAAAATCGCAAGTACTTTAAAAACCCTCATTGCAAAATGGAAAACAATATACCTGAAATTTGAAGACAGGCTACAATAAATAAAAATGATTTTACTTCCAAAAATAATGTATATAGCTCAAGCAATTCCCATGACACCAAATAAATTCTAAAAGAAATAAATGCAATCCTATTAAAATTTCTCTGGTATCCTAACAGGAACAGAATAGCTTGCACACAACATATCAGACATTGGGATAAAGGAGGGATTAATTTCCCAGATTTAGATTCATATATCAAAGCCTCATCCTTTAGAACATTCATAAACTGGATAGATCCAAATTATTCCTCCAAATGGAAAGCTCTTCATTCTGTAATATTTTTAAGTGAAAATAATATAACTAAAAATCTCATGTTAACCAAAATAAGTTGTGGAATATTTTAGGTAGTATTCTACAATATAATATATCAAAACCAACCAATCTGAAAAGTTTATAAAATCCAACACAGATATAAAGTTGGGGATAGAATTACTAACTCCATTCGCTTCTACAAAAAACTTCACTA